>NC_080574.1:102340067-102643097 GCF_029962835.1 Magnolia sinica | reverse complement strand
GCTGTCCATCTGGTGGGGCCCATTCGAAAGATGTAGGCCCACCATGAGTTGTGTATTCTATCCAGTCCGTCCATCAATGGGCTGCCTAGTTAGGCCCACCTGCTGCATGTGCAGGGCCCTCCTTTTTGTATATACATGTTGCCCATCCGTTTTGATGCATCATGGGTTGTCCCATAAGGCCCACTATGATGTATGTGTTACACACACTATCCACCCATTGTTCCTAGGCCATGGGCTGTTTCATGAAGGCCATTGTGATCTATATGAGGCCCATGTGATGAGGCCCGTTGTGATGTATATGAGGCCCTTGCCATAAGGCCTATTGTGATGTATATGAGGCCTTACTAATGAGGCCCATTGTAATGTATATGAGGCCCATGTGATGTATATAAGGCCTATGTGTTGAGGCCCATTGTGATGTATAAAAGGCCCTTGCCATGAGGCCCATTGTGATGTATATGAGGCCCATGTGATGAGACCCATTGTGATGCATATGGGAGGCCATGTGATGAGGCCCATTTTGATGTGTGAGACCCTTGTGTGAGTCCACCATGATGTATGTGATAATGTTCATGATGCCCATCCACTTTCTAGCTAGTATAAGGATCATGGGCCCCCATATAGGATAGGCTCTAAATGGGCCCCACCTTGGGAGCAATGGTGGTTAAATGTCCACGTTGTAAACCTCCCTAGGGCCCATTGTTAAGCCCATTACCATCCTTCCCTTATTAGGCTATCCCAAATCATCGGGCCCCCATAAGTATTGCCCACTCACCTTAATAGGCTAATCCAAATTTTTGGGCCCCCAGTATTGATGTTACTCCCACCATGCCTTGTAGGATTGTCCAAACCTTAAAGACTACCTTGATGGGTGTGTTATATGCATATAGTCCATCTATATACAGGCTGTGGGAGTGCCTTGTGCGGCCCACCGTATTATGTGTGTTATTCATCCATTTTCTAGGCTTTAGGCTACCCCCCTTGACATATTGTTCTATACACGCTGCCCATCCACTTTCCTAGTTAGTTTGAAGGTCGTGGGCCCCACCATGATTCAGATTCAATGCCCAAGTGGACTGCACTAATAAGCCCCCCAGGACCCATTGATAAACCATGTGTGGCAGACAGCCCTCACCATGTTAGGCTATCCCAAACCGTTGAGCCCCCATGATGCCCATCTTCCCTTATCAAGCTACCCCAAAACATTGGACCCCACTGATAATTATGCTTTCCACCATACCCTGTAGAACCACCCCAAGCTTTGGAGCCCTCCTTGTGATTTTGTATCGGGCCTTCCATAGTAAATGTGGTCCACCTAAATGCATGTGTTTGCCTAAGCCTAGTGACCCAACCCAAGGCCCACTTAGATGATGAGTGAACTACCCAACCCATTTACAAGGACACATAGTCCTAGATGAATGGACCCTACCGAGGCCCGCCTTGTATTCATAATGAGCCCCCCATAAGAAAGCCAGTTGTTACAAGATTAAGAGAGTGAGGAAGCCTACTTGTTGTATACCTGCTTGACTCACCTCGTGCGATGCGCCCTACCTTTGAATCGATTTTAAGGACTTTGTGTTATGTATGTATCAACGACACCGTCCATTTACCTTCTTAAGACAAGTGTAAGGCTCATCCTTGACATTTGTACATCATCATTCCACCTTGACATAGATAGAAGAATATGTGATATCAGGATGGGTATATTCACTATATAAGCTTACCTTGATGTTTGTGTTAGATATGTCATCCTTATATGGACCCCGTCATGTATTAGGTTGATTAATGTTATATCTGTTAATCATGCTAGTATGCTTAAGCTAGCAGGACACACTGAGTATATGCTAGCATAACATCATGATACATGCCCACGCTCATCATTGCATACTTATTGTGAGTAATTGATCATAGCATGTTCCATTGGGCTGATTGTTTATTGGACTCCCTAAGAGATGGAGTTGCCCCACCTGAACACGTGGTATGTACATGTTTGATGCTCGGAGCATATCGTTTAGTTTACACTCTTAGGATGTGACATTTATGGCTACTGTTGTTTGCCTTATCTGATAATCAAGCCAGTGTACTTTATTACATCATGATACGTGCCCATGCTCATCATATGTATGCTTGTTATGAGGAGTAGCATATGCCATCAGGCTGATTGATTATGGGGTTCCCTGTGAGACGGAGTTGCCCCACATAAAGGCATGGTACGCATAAGTTTGATGCATGATTAGATATTATGGCTCATGCATCTCGCGGTTTATGTCATATGAGCGCCCTAGCAACATCAAGGTTGTGGCCTCCATAGGTATATCGTGAATGGATAGCTGGGACACCAAAAATGTTTGGTTCAAGCATATAGCCACGTTGAATGTCCGTGGGTTAAAGTTCATAAACCTTCGTGGCCAAGGGATGCTCCAACGTCTAGACCGAGCGGATACATGAGCGCCTGAGTGCCAAATACCAGTAGGCCACGTCTCCTACTGTGTCGAGGTCGGTTGGAAGGGGATATGGCCTTATCCGCCAGAGGGTAGGGGACAAAGTTAGGCTGAGTTTAACTAGCTCAGAAATGGGTCCGCTATTGATGAGCCGGGTAAATATTGGCAGACTACTAGCCAAGCGGGTAGTCATGTCTTTTTCACTTGCATGGTTGCGCGTCTAGCTTGGGCGGCAATCTAGTGTAGAGTCTACTAGACCCTAGTGATATCCCAGAGATGTAAGGTACTGATATTATGACGCCCCGTTACTGTTGCACATGTGGGTGGACGCTAATGTTGGCGGGGCTTAAGGGCCTGGGCAAGCTACTAGTGATTGATAGGCTACTGTGCTAGCAGGCTACTATATGTACAATGGGGCGGAACCTTGTCCCACATCGGAAGTGTTGTATTGGTTATATGTGGACTTACTAAGTCAGAGTTTGTATTTGACTCATTCATTCATTCATTCACTATCCACTCGGGCTAGTGGTGCGAAACTAGATCATTATGTGTACCCTCACAATGGCCATGATTTCGGTTGGGTGCATGACCAACCTGAGATCAGGAGTTTACTACCTTGAGCCTAGCTATCCAAATTTAGGTATGGGACTGGTTTAGATAGAAGTTCCTAGTGATGACCCCACATCCTGCAACACCACTTACTACTATCCCGACTTCACACTCCAGCTTGGTTATCTTTTTTGCACCATATATTGCATTGCATCCACAGCATATGGCATTTGGTTTACTATGTTTCTGCATCGCACGGCTTAGATAAGGCTGATGATATTCGTGGACTCATCAGGAATTGCATATTGCAATGCATCCTCAGCATATGACATTTGGCTTATTATGACTCCGCATTGAATGGTTGATCTGCATTGCATTCTTAGATAAGGTTGATGGTAATTATGAACTTACCGGTATTTTCGCTTACTCTGATATTGTATGATTTATGGACTTGTCAATATTTCTACTTAAGCTAATATTGTATGCTTAGCACATGCATTGCGCACACACGTACACCACCCTCTAAGCTTTGTAGTAAGCTTATGCACTATCGCTGCGTGCAGGTAATGCTAGGTCGCAGCAGTGTTAAGTTAGGAGCGCATGCCAGAGCTTTGGAGTTTTATTTCACATATGTATTTCCCTTTCAGCACTATAATCTAAGGTTTATATTAGTGGATATGTGGTGACGATGTTTCCTTTGTGAGTTGGGTACACTTCTGGTTATGCTTCTTTATAAAAAATAATTTCACACTGAAAATCCTCCTTGTAGGATCCCAGGATTGGAACCCTACGTATGGATGTTGGGAGCCGAGAATGGGGTACTACGGAGGTTGTCGACATTGGATTTGGCAATCGGGAATTCCGTGAGCCTGATTTTCGAGTTTGGAGCGTGACAAAAGTAAACATTTATCTTTTCGTAGATAAAAATCAATGTGTAGATATTGATGAAGCCTTTTAGAAGTAGATGCTTCAATATATGCAATGATCTTTTTTCTTAGATGATGATTAACTAATGTATGCTCGACCAAGAATGATCTAGGGATATATGTTTAATTAGCATAAGGTCTAATGTTGATGGTAACTTTTGTGATGGACCCAAAATCGGATAGATCTGACCTAGATCAATATATGAAGGATGGATTGTCACGCCCCAGATACGGTGATCGGAACTCACAAGAATCCCGATAGCCGATTCCGGCACCGACAGCCTCCGTAGTACCCCATTCTCGGTTCCTGGCACCCATTCACCAGGTTTCGATCACGAGATCCTACGAGAAGAATTTTCTATAATATAAGTTCAATCCATAAGAGCATACCTAAGATCATAACATAGTAACCACAGGAAATAACTACAGGAACACATTACAAGATCCACTAACAATTTAAACTATACAAGATACATGGCTCAAAGAAAAAGAATACAATATATAAATAACGACAACTCCAAAAGGTCCTTGGCATGCTCCTCACTCCTCCTTAGCTACGACTGCTACCTAGAATCTCCTACATGCATCAATCGTGCATAAGCTTATAGAAAGCTTAGAGGGTGGTGTAAGTGCGTGTAATATCAATGCCGGGAAAGCAATATCAGAGAATGCAGAATGCGGCATGAACCATGAATATCATTAATGCCACCAGCCATACCAAGGTTATATGTTACACCATGCCTGAATGCAATAAGCCATATCAAGGCTATGGTATACCAGCATGATTGCTATATGCTCTCACAAGGCCATGCAATGGAACACATGAGTACTGGATGCCATACCGAGGCGATGCAACAAGGGGCCTACATAGCCAAATGCCAATGTAAGGTGCAATGCAATCATGTCAGTTCTCATATCAAGTCTAAAAAATCAATATAATTCCTCTCTAGGGAAATCCACCTGGGCCAAATACACTACTTGCTGACTGTCGCTCTTCTAGCCACACAACTTTGCAAGCATAAGAGACCTCACTACCAACCTATGGACATCCAATCACCAACAAGGCTCGATGGTAGCGGACCCATTCACGAGCTTGTCAAACTCAGCCTAGCTATTGCCCCCTAACTCAGGCGGGTAAGGCCACATCCCATCTCAACCGACCATGCTACAGGGGGAGTCATGGCCTAATGGTATAAGGCACTCAGTGCTCATGTTTTCCACTTGATCTCGGCGTTGAGGTGTCTCCTGGTACCATGAAGGTTTAGGGGCTTTCACTTAAGGACATCCTAAGTGCCCTAAATGCTCAAGTAACATTTTCAGTATCCAATTCCAACCATCCACGATATGCCTGTGAAGGTGATGGCCCTGATGAAGTAAGGTCGAATATCCACGTGCTATCCAATGCCAAATGCATGAACCACACAAATCAACCATGCATCAGTCTCGAGCATCCTATGCACTTAAGAGGGGCAACTCCATCCCTCAAGGAATACCATAATATCTTAGCCAATAGCATAACCATGACCAATCATAATCTCAACTAAGCACACATATGATGCATGTGGGAATGGGTCATGAAGATAAGCAAGTATGTCATGCGGTAATGTTGTACTCTCCTCCTAACCAAGTAGGGTCTAGGTACTTAGATAAATTTTCATAAGGAACACAACCTCTAGTGGGGGCCTAATAGCCTAGGGTAGCCCACGAGACTAAGATAGACAATGACATGGGCCTAAATGATAAGAATGGGCCTAGCAAAGGGTCTATGGTGGACATTTAACCACCCATAGATGCAAGTGGGCCTAGCAAGAGCCTAGAAGGGTACACAAATGTGGACATCTAACCACCATTTGTCCCAAGGAGGCAGCCTAATAACAACCTATCAAGAAGCAAGGCCCGTGGACCGAGTATAACCAAACAAAAGAAATGGGCAGCTATGTACATATAATCACATCACATGATGAGCCTTAAATAAATGGCCCAAGGCTTACATACAAACACATGGGTCCAGAGGGCAATACATGGCCCAAAAACATGCCACAGCATGGGTCCAAAGAGGAGGTTATGGCCCAAGGATAATACCACCAAAACCCATGCATTATGTTGGACTTAGTGGGTAGCCCAAACACATAGGCAAGAATCATGTCCAAGTTGGGCCTAAATGGGTCTTACACATTAGCCCAAAAACTGGTTAATTAAATGGGCAATCATGGGCTCAACCACCTCTACATTCCAGCCCACTAGTCCAACATAATACAATGGTGGAAATAGCCCATGAATTCACTGGGCTAAGCTAGGATGTTCCAGCCCATTTGGGCCTACACTCCTAAAAATCTGGTTAAACATAGGTTCTCATAACCCAACCAAAGTGGGCTTCTGATAGCATTAATTAAGCCTAAAATTCTAAGAAATTAGGCATAAAACATTCCCACAAATTTCTCAATATGGTGCGCCCCACACCCTTAATATTTCAACCTAAACAATGCACTTTTATAAGGCAACAAGATGGATTTTCAGCCCACCAACTTTCTGGGCCTGTTGAGGTCCAGAAACTGGAGAAATCAAGAGAATAAAATTTCCAGGGTGTCTAGCAATATCCACAGGGGGGCCCACCACATAGGGAGTGGCTATACAACACATAAATCAAGTGGGCCTTGCTGCTAGACTGAAAGTCCAACAGCAGCCCAATGTAGTGGGCGTCCCACTAGAGGTGGGCGGTCCAAGGCTTGGATGGCAGGGCCCACATCAAAACTCAAAGTGCGCCCCACCATGGATGCCCCACTTAAGGGTGGGCCACATCCAAGTGGGCCACACAAAATGGATGGACGCATGGATGAAACACTACATCTTAGTGGGCCGAAGGCTGGGATGGCCAGCCCTTGCTGGATGTCAACCAGCTGGGACGTCTAGGAAGGTGGCTGTCCAGCCACTCCTCCCCCAAATTTTGGATGGTTTGGATGCCTACATCATATAAGGTGGGTCCCAACAAGGTGGGCCACCATGGAGAGGAAAATGGAGGTCATACACAAGCCCAAATAATTTACACAAAAATGGACAACAATAAAAAATCTGCTGCTAAAATCGTTGTTGTCCCCATCTTTAGCACCTTATGGGTTGGGCCTAGGCCTACCAAACCAATGGGGAAATAGCTGGATTTGATGACCCCATACATGGACAGCAAGTGGGGTCCACTGGAGTGGCCCACTCTCCCAAAAATCAAGGTGTAATAGGTCCATTTCCAACAAGCAACATTGCTAGACAGAACAGAAAATTCTAGACATCCAGCCCTCTTTGGCCCATCCCATAGGTCTCAATTAAGGGATAGAGGGTGTGGGCTCCATCCTACATCAAGGTGGGGTCAACACCTCAGAAAACCCCTAAAGAAATTAGGGAGAAAAGACATACAAATAAACACAAATCAATACCCAAAAACCATTCAGCAAATTGCCTAAAATTTGGATAGCAACATATGCTATCCATTTTCAGCCCACAGAAAAATATCCAAGGGGATTTATGCCCAAATACATTAAGTGGGGTCCACCTAGATGGACCATAAAAACTCCAGACCTATTCCCTATAAAAGATCTCCAAGAAAATTAAGCATTTGGGGCCATCCAACTCATGCATTCAACATGCATAAGGACATCCAGCCTAGTGGGCCTGGACATCCCAAAAATCTGAGGGTCTGGGACGTTTTTGGTCTCATCAGTGGGCCACTAAGATCAGGAGTAAAATGGAGAGAAATAGAGAGAGGGAGAGAGATCAACGGCCATAGGGGAGGATTCCGGTACTACGAATCCTCCACCACTCCACATCTTACATCTTACATCATGCATGCATGGATCTATACAATCCAAGAAACTTGCTGAGGTAGGGATGCCATCCCTACCATGCATGTTATGGTCAAGATGACCAAACAAGATCCTAGATCCAAGGAAATCCATTATGGTGGGTCCATGGAGAATGGCCCACCATGGAAATGTGCATGCATGAAATGGGCCCTTGGCCTCTCATCTTGGAGCTATGTAGGACCTCCACCGTTGATTGGTGGGTCCTACATACTCCCAAATATGCTAGAAGGGAAATGCAAGAAGAAGGAGAAGAAAAGGAGCTTCAAGGCATCACCCACCTCCAAGATCTACCCTCTCCTTCAAGGTACTAGCTCCGATGCTCCAATGGAAGGATTGTAGTGGAGGAGATGGTGTTTAGAGGGTGGGATTGAGAGAGAGAAGGGAGAGAACTTGCTGAAAAATGGAGGAGTGGTGGACGTTTCCACCATTGCAAGAGAGGGAGAATGAAAGAAATGAGAGAGAAGGGAGAGAGAGGAGAGGTAGTAGGGAGGTAATGATTTGTTTCTTGGGAGAGTGGGTTGCTTGGGAAGAGGGATTGCATAGATAAGAGAAAAATCTAATGATTGGTTCTAGAAAAGAGAAAAAAAGAAACTCATGAAGAGTTTTAGAGAAAAGAGGCAATCATGGCTAGGCTAGGAGTAGCTATCATAGAAGGATGTGCTCTAGGTGAGGCCCACATGGGGAAATGTGCTCATGGGTCTAGGTGGGTCCCACATGCATGATTAATGGCCAAAAATGGTGCGGCCAATATTTCAAGATGTACATATCAAATTCATGCATGAGACGCGGCGTTGGAACTATGGCGTCGATGCGGTTGCAACAGCATAGGTTTCGAGTCGATCCGGGTTAGGAAAGCAAGGTGGAACTTAAGGATGATGGCAAATGGAATCTATAGGTTGCGGGTTGCTAGGATTCGATCGGTAGGACTGTGGGACCTAAAGGAACGAAATGGATTCTCAGGCTAGGGTCTTACATGGATCATGGGTCTCACCACAAAGACACATCATTCCCTAGATCTATAAATCTCTAACTACGAAAATATTTTTCCTTAATGTTATTATGTTCATTAAGCAAGATCGCCTGATTGGATCATTGATATGGGCATATGGGCCCCAATTTGGATATGGCACAAGTGTATTATGGAGATGTACCTCTAAGCACACTACACTATAAAATCCTCCCTAAATAAGGGTGGATATTTCTTTAAATTTTAAGAGGGAGAGAAATAGGGAACACCTATTGCTTGGGTGTGTATGCCCCAGGCCGGCCGTCCCTCCCTGTCAAGGGTCTCTGACCCATGAAATCAGGTGGACCCAACTTCAGTTCGACAATCCAAACTGCTCACCTTTTGTCCTAAGTCCAGAACTCCTTGTGGACCAATTTTTATGATTTTTGGATGCATATTACAACTATAAATCAAAGACATAGTACAGGAAGGAATCACTTTCCAAAATTCATAAGTAAGACTTCAGGTAACATTTGATGACAACTTATTTGTTATATACATAATAGATGGTGGGAAACACAATGATCATATCAGATTTACATAACACTGTGTGTGGACCCACTTTGAGATAAAACTTCGATAGTGTGACTGCACTCATGCAGAATCCAAGAGAGATTTGTTTTAACCAAAATAGGAAAGGGGTGTGGACGTCTAGGTGTTCACACATCCAAACGTGCACCTAGGTGTGGGGACGCTAACCCCAATGCATAGGTGGGTCCACATCACGGGTGGTAAATCCACACTGTTGAGATGATTGTTTACAATTTGTTACCCATATCCACAAAATTTCACTATTTTTAGACAATATTTCAGTGATGAAAATGATGCACGATGTAAGTAGTCCTAGATCATATGGACCCTAATAAGAAAATTTTGTGGACCCTGAGTGGCTATGCATATATAATCAAGTGTGGGCGTTTCACACTATCTATGTAGATATTCTTATAGACACTCCACACCATCCATCATGGACCGAGAATAAATGCACCATATTGATCCAAGTTAATAATAGGTGGACCATTTTGTATGATGGTGATCTTGATGTCAATATCAAACCATATGTGATTGAATCACGATTAAAGAATAAGATTTGATTATCCAACTTTAGATCATAATCCAAGTTGGTAATTGGGTTCTAAACACATATAAACCATCAAATTTAATCCTGGCCCCAAACTCACTTGAATCATGATCAAAACCAAGGGTTCCATAGACCTAGGTACAATGTGATTAGTGAATGGACCCGATTATTCATTTAAGATATCAAGTGGGCCATTTTGAATCCAATATGACCTAACCTTGGCCTTGACCATAAGATCATGAACTAGATCGATCTAAACCATATAAAATGGGAGAAAACATATAATGAAATGATTTAAACACTTGGATTAACGATTTAACTAATCAAAACTGTCCATCAGGGGTTAATTTGATCAAAATGGAAGATTAAGTATATAAACACCTAGATCTAACCAACCGTACTCCAAATCAACAGTTCTAATCAAAATTTGATGATCAAATCGGCATAATATTAGGCTTATATGAGGATAAATTCAAATTGAATGGTTAAGATTGGTAAATCATGAAACAAATGTGAAATATGGTTAAAACAAAGCTATGAATTGATGGATTGATGATCTAATTGTCAAATAAATTGTCAGATATGTATGTTAACAAATAATAGTTGATTAAATCATGAGATTAAGTATGAAAATAATCCTATTGGTATAATACTTAAAAGGGAACCTAACACAAATAGAAATTGAGAACCAGTCGACTAATCAGGTAGGATTGTATTAAGGAAAATGAAGCTGAATAGAACTTCTTGGTAAGTAACACTACACTCAGATGATTTTTCTAGCATGTATTCATCATGCATTCATGAATATTATGATATAAAATGCTTTTGTGACATATGCCATTATCTAAGATATGATGTTGATAATGAACACCAAACAACTCGGGGATAGGCATCCCTTAAATTCTCAAGCAGAATTCCCAACTAGAACCTGAGTTGGTAATAATAGGGCCTCCTCCCAAGGCTACGACATAGGGCTACAGAAGGAGTATAGTCAACTCCAGAATGGGCTGCTCATTACTATACTATAGGTTCACAATACAAGCAAGAGAAACCAATCCAGAAGGAGCAATATTCTTATTCACGCATGAACCTGGAAGAATCTAGGCTAAATGGGTGTTGGCTAGCCAAAAGTTGTGTGCATCCATGGCCTTGGTGATCCTGAGTATGGATTTGTTTTTATGATTATTGGCATATTATTGATATTCTGATGAACATGATATGTATCGAATCATCCAATTTATTGTTACTTACTAGGCTTTTAGCTCATAGTGTTGTTTATGAAAAACCATCTAGGGAAAGATATAGTAGAGGCATCTTCATGAAGGTGACTTAAATGACCACTTGACTGGAGAGCCAAGGTAGGACGAGAGTATTTAGTCCTTAGTTGTCATCTTATTTTATGTATGGAGAATGAATTTAGGCCTTAAGGTCATTTAATGTTTATGAACAATTTTAATTTTGATTATATGCTATGAAGTTTTCATAAATGATAGTATTGTGGTTTGGTTGGTAAAGTAATATGATAGGTAATGCGTGGAACCCAATACCTGAATTGATAAAATTCAGATATATGAGATTAGGGTATTACAGGGGACACGCTAATATTTTTCTTCTTCTTCATCTTCTCGGTCGACAACGATGGTTGGCAATTGGGGGATGTCGACCATATATTCAGACAATGCATTGACAATTGTAACCTTTAGAGAAAGATGAAAAGGAAGTGGTTCATTACTTATTGTCTCTTCTGAAAAGGGAACTTAAGAAGTCTTAGAAGGGGATGAATAGGACTATGCCAAATAATTGAGTAAAGTGCTGAATAATAAATAAATCAGAGATCTCAATTGCCAAAGTATTAAGACGTTGATTCCAAATGATTCGTAGGACAACTTTCACCTAAATTTTAGGCAGGACAACCTTATTTTACGAATTCCTTTAAAATCAAAATCTCAAATTTGCAAGAGTAAATAAAAATAAATATTACAATCATTCACCACTTTGACATAAAATAAATTACAACCATTCACCACATAACAATAAAATCATTCACCACATAACAAAGAGAATTATAGTGGTTCGGTGTGCCAACAACTATTGTAAAATAGTCACACCTACTCCACTCCCAAAATTACTCTCCACATAATCTTAGCTTTCATTATGAAATTTTTTTTCTTAAGGTCACATTAAAACCTGATATACTTGTGATTTTATCAGGCTATCACAATCAAACCCCTCACTGAGATTTTCAGGCTATCTCAGATAAAACCTACACTGTGATTTTCTGGCTATCTCAGAAAAACCAAATAAAGAATTGAATGTATACTTATCTTCACCGTACAAAACATATCAAAAGCTGTAGCCGAAGAACCACTTTTTTTAAATGTCAATTGTTCAATATTCAGTCAGATAGAAATGGTCCAGGGTTCTATTGATTTTAAATAAGTCAAACCAATGGCTACTTAATTTAATTCTCTTAAAGCTCAAAAGAAGAGTAGTATTTACTCTCTTTAGAATCAGAATTAAAGGATATGAGATTAAGAGAATTAAACAAAAGCTATAAAATAAAATTTATAAATACCATTCAATAGCTTGCTAATAACTGGAGCTTCTCTCTCTTGCAAAAGAATTTTGATAATAATAATGATATTTCGAATTAAGAGAGAACCTTAATCTATAGGCAAAGAAGTTGAATCTTTGACTGGCCTGAGGCAATCTTCGACTAGCACAAGTAGACCAGATTCTGTTCAACGGATTTTATATAGCGAGGGATAAGATTTATCCAAACTTCAACTAGCGCGAGGACCAGATCGACTAGTTGAAGAGCTCTGTTCAACTAGTCAAATTTGGTCTTCGACTGGTCAAAGATCCTAAAATCTGAACAAATGTTGTTGTTGGACTTCAAGCCAAATTATCTTGAGCTGGTCGAAGGTCATGCTTCGACTAGTCAAACAAAAAATTCGACTGGTTGAATTTACAACCAAAATTCGGTTTTACTTCGACTCGAACTTTAACTGGCCAAGAAAAATCAGACTAGTTGAACCAAACCTTAGGATGGGAATAAAAACCCAATTTAAATAATTTTTTAAAGCACCTAATCCTAAGATCTCTCTAGAGTTTTATACTACCAGAGATATATGAAATATCTGAACTTTTTTGTCTTAAACTTGATCACTGACTTCATCTTGACTTTTGAGCTTGATCTTATACTTGAATATCAGTTGATCATTAGCTTGATCTTCTCTTAAGAATGTACCAGACTTGACCTTGATCTTCTTTTAAGAATGTATTAGACTTGAGCATGATCTTCTCTTGATCTTTTCTTGATCTTAGACCAGTCTTGAAGATCTCTTGTCAAGTTATTTTAACTATACAAAATTTGACAACTAAAGTGTGCTTTAATCATTTTAGCACTTACAATCTCCCCTTTTGTCAATTTTTTGGCAAAACACATATCATTACAATTAAGAAAATAATGAAGTCTTGTAATCATGTTGTAAAAGCTTCTTGAATTTCATGAAACTCAAATTGTACTAATCCCCCTCGATTTGTACTTCCCCTGTAGCATTCCATAGCATAAAGCATTCCATAGCATATAACATTTCATGGCATAAAGCATTCACATGTAATATAGCATTCTATGGCATGCATTCATGAAGCTTCTCCAATTAACATGACATGCATTCTCCAATTAACCACATGACATGCAACATTTTTCCATAGCCTACATGAAACATTCTCCAATTAACTCAACACAACTCCAATCAACTCTCCCCCTTTTGTCAGAAGTTGACAAAGGAAGAATGAAATAAGCATCAAGTAAACTGGATAGACAATGAATATTAAGAAGGAGTATATAGCTAGGAAATAATTGAAGTAGGAATTAAGCATAAAGAATACGCATATGAATTTGCAAATGTCAGGAAAGTAAATGACATTAAAGAGTTTAGGGAGTTTAAAGAAAGACCATCCAAGCACCATTAAATGTAAAGTTTAAAGGTTACATATCCATAACCATAAGTTCCACCAAAATAATAATACTCTCAATTCGACCCAGGCGAGGAAGGAGCAGGCATTAATGAGTCAAGTTAATTCAAACTCCGGCTGATGCGATGGAAGTACTTCTTCATGTACTTCATTGAAGACTTGTGGATTTGAACCAAATTTTCCTGTGAGACATGCAGTGCTTCAACCTTCTCCTTCAGAGATTTAAGACGGTCATCAACCTGAGAAGGCTGATAATCGGGATCATCTGAGATTCCTCCAATTCATTAAAATATCATCCATGTTTATATCGTCAGGTTGTTGTGCTTCCTCCTCTTCTTCACTTTAGCCAAGAAGAGGTTTCAAGTTCATCTTATTCAGATTGACATTATTAAAAGGAAGTTCTGATTCCAGTGCCTCAGACGATGGGATATGAACATTACAGCACAAAGCGAGGCAAGTCATAAGGTATGCAAATGGAATCAAACCATGCTTGATATGTGAGCGAAACAAAATAATGATGTAAAAAATTAAAGAAGGAAGACAAACTTGTATGCCCGACATAACAGAATGAAGAACTCGAGCCATAAAGGGAGTAAGTTCAAACGTATTCCCTGATCGAGGATAGACATTGGAAGTAAAGATTTTTTTCAAAACTCTATACTTATGGAGCATTTGGTTTGTAGGGAGGGCATTAATTGACTTCCATTCGGCATTAAAGTGACACAATTTGCGTGTTATCACTTGCTTCTCAGTAGTGGCCATTTTGTCAATTAAATTAGCAATAGGAATTCCGTCGTCCGCAACTGTAATTTTAGTCAATACTGAAATAATGTATTGATTAACTGTGAATGTTCCATCAATGAATTTAATCATGAATGTTAGATCATCAAGGTACACATCATATATCGATGCATACATTCCCTGTGCAATGGAGTGGTAAGCCGTTCCACCCCAACTAAAAATGCATTCCCAACTGATTTCAGTGAGAATGGGAGCAAGACCAAAGGACAAAACATGATCAAGATTAATTGATCTTTTGATGATAATGTCCCTTCTGCGGAAATCCCTAACATACTCTGAATCATCTTCGGGGCCCCTTAGGGTTCTCACACCAAGTGGAGTCGACCTAGATGATGAGCTAGCATGATTTTTGCACGCTGTGTTCTTTGATCGGGACTCCATTTTGGTTTGCACAAGAAAGATACCAAATAAGGAGAAATGAAGCTAGATTAGTTTATGAAGAAAACGCACCTCATGGAGGGTTTCAAATCAAGAATACAACACCCAAAAGAGATTATCTAAGAAAGATTTACCAAATACTGTAAGGAAATTGGAAGAAAAACACTTATAAGCAAGATTGGGTGATGGGTTAGTCGAGTGAGGCACCGACTAGTCGAGGAAGAAGAAGAGAAATGAAATCGAAAAAGTTATTTTTTCCCTTTTTTGGTGAAATCGCGTGATCTTCGACTGGTCGAGTATGTTCTCGACTGGTTAAGTATGTACTCCGACTGGTCAAAAATCACAAAAATTTGAAATTATGACTTATTTATTTTAAATTTTATCATTATTAACATTTTATGCATTTAATAGAAATAAACATAAATAAACAATGCATAAAAAAATAAGATAATTATTTAACAATGCACAAACGCATATCATGCTTTAAGTTGAAAATTCTATTTCTGTCAAGCGGTTTGGTCAGTATGTCTACAAGCTGCTTCTCAGTTTGAATGTATTTAAGCATGATAGACTTGTCTTCAACTAATTCTCAAATATAATGGTATCGAATATTGATATGTTTCGTACGAGAATGTTGGATTGGATTTTTTAAAATATTAATTGCGCTTGAATTATTGCAGTACAACTTCATTGTATCTTACGTAATTCCATAATCAGCTAACATTCTTTTCATCCAAATTAGTTGAGTGCAAGCATTTCCACCTGTAATGTATTCAACCTCAGCTGTAGAGAGAGATACTGAATTTTGTTTCTTACTAAGCCAAGATACTAAGCAGTTCCCTAAGTAAAAACATCCACCACTGGTAGATTTTCTACATCAATATTTTCTACCCAGTCTGCATCAGTATATCTGGCAATTTGTGAAGACCTATCATGCAGAGACCATAGTCCCAAGTTCATAGAACTTGAGACATATCTGATTATCCGTTTAACAGCAATTAAATGTGATTCCTTAGGATTATCTTGATATCTAACACATATTCCAACACTAAAAGCAATATCAGGTCTACTAGTAGTTAAGTATAAAATACTACCAATCATACTTCGATATAGATGGGAGTCTACGCTTTTACCTGATTCAGCCTTTGAGAGTTTAAGAGTCGTACTCATTGGAGTCTCGAAATTTTTTCCATTCTCAAACTCAAACCTTTTTACAAGGTCCAAGGCATATTTGGTCTGTGAGATGGATATACCATCTTCAAGCTATTTAACTTGTAATCCAAGGAAATAGTTTATTTCACCCACTATACTCATTTCAAACTTGGATTTTATTAAATTTGCAAACTCAATAGATAAGTTAGTGCATGTAGATCCATAAATGATATTGTCAACATAAATCTGAACTATCAGTATATGATCATCATATTTCTTGACGAATAAGGTTTTATCAACACTACCCATAATAAAATTATGAGTAAGTAGAAATTTAGTCAATTTTTCATACCATGCCCTGGGAGCTTGTTTCAAACCATAAAGTGTCTTTTTAAGATGGTACACATAATTTGGAAGTTTGGGATCTTCAAAACCCTTTGGTTGTTTAACGTATACTTCCTCATACAAATTTTCATTTAGAAATGCACTTTTAACATCCATTTGATAAATTTTGAATTTTTTATGCCATGCAATGATTCAAGTCGCGCAACTGGTGCAAAGGTTTCATTGCAATCAATACCTTCTATTTGAGTGTACCCTTGTAAAACCAATCGAGCCTTATTTATGATAATATTACCCATTTCATTAGTTTTATTATTAAAAATCCACTTGGTTCCAATTACATGTTTATTAGTAGGTCTAGAAATCAAATACCATACATCAGTTCTAATAAATTGATTTAATTATTCTTGCATGGCAATTATCAAACTTTCATCAGCAAGTGCTTCATTTACATTTGTCGGTTCAATTTGGAAAGTGAAGCAGACATAATTACATATATTTTCTAGTTGTCTTCTTGTCTGAACACCAGTACGATGGTTACCAAGTATTTAATTAGTCAGATGGTCTTTGACTAATCTTATCTTAGTATTGACTGATTTAGATAAAGAGTCAGGTATATCAATCACATTGACTTCATCATCATCTTGATTAGGATTGACTGTGATTTGTTGATCGTCTATTACAACATTTATATATTCTTGAATCACCCCAATTATATTGTTAAGAACTCATTATGCCTGGCTATTTAGAACATAGCCTAAAAATATTCCCTCATCACTCTTAGCTTTAAATTTTCTCAAATTTTTTCGGTCGCGTAATATAAAACATTTGCTTCTAAAAGTTTGAAAATATTTAACTATGGGCTTTAAACCATAATTCATAAACTGTTTTGTTTTTAGTTTTTCTAATATAAACATGATTTATAATATAGCATGTAGTACTAATAGCTTCAGCCCATAAATTTTTTGGTAGATTCATGCTATTCAGCATTACACTAGCTATTTCTTGTAGAATTTTATTTTTTTCAACAATTTTATTTTGTTGAAATGTTTTAGGAGCAGAGAATTCATGCGATATACCATGATCATTGCAGTACTTCTCAAAATTATTATTCTCAAATTCAGTGTGATGATCACTTCTAATTTTGACCATAGATATCTCTTTTTCATTCTGGATACATTTTAAAAATTTTTCGACTTCATCAAGAGTATCTGATTTTTCTCTTAAGAAGGCTACCAACGTATATGTGGTGTAGTCATCAACTATGACCAGAAAATACTTTTTTCCACCTTCTACTCTCCTTTCTCTTAAGAAGGCTACCAACTCTCTTGTGACTACTCCTGATATGTTTACCGATTTGACATGCGCCATAGACTTTTTCTATCTGTTTTAGCTTAGGTAAGCCACGTAAGTGATCTTTTTTACTCAATTTATATAAATCTCTATAGTTCACATGTCTAAGATGTTTATACCATAGTTCAATCTCGTCAGTTTAGACCATGTAACATGAATAGTTTGATGAGCAAGAATTATCAATTATATAGGAATTTTCAGATGTCCTGTGACCATTTAATATTACACTACCTTTCTCATTCATAATCTCACATCCATGATCAGAAACTTTCACATTGTGCTTATTATCACAAATTTGAGGTGTTCAAAAGATTATGTTTTAATCCTTCAACATAAAGCACATTTTCAAAGAGAGGCAAGTTAGGAAGTTGTACATTACCTTGGCCTATTATTTCGTAATTGCATCCATCTCCGAAACTGACTGAGCCGCCATTTACTTCTTTGATATTCGTGAATATCACCTTGTCACCTGTCATGTGTCTAGAACATCCACTATCCAGGTACCAACTTGAGTGGCTTATGGCTTTGAAAGCTGTGTGGCAACAAGGCACTTAACCTTTGAAACCCATTTCATTATGGTTCTAGGTTTAAGAGTATCTCTTGATTTTTGCTGCATTTGCAAGTTAAGATTTCTCCTTTTTCTATTAACTCCAATTTCTTCTTAGTTGGATTTCATAAGCTCTTTAAGCAAGTCCATAATTTTTTCAACTAAGGGTGATTTATTATTCCTTTTATGTTTATAACTAAAGATATTATTATTTATTTTAGAGACTTAAAAAAGGTTTTGAATTTTTGAAATCATTATGATTTGATTTTCTTAAAGTCTTTCCTTTAGAATTTGAGGATTCTACTCTTACAAAGATAGGAGCAGAATCCTTGGTTTTTAAAGAATTATCTTTAATATAACCTAGACCAGACTTGTCACCACATCGTCTCAATGAGGTTAACAATTTTTCAAGCTTTTGGTCACCAAGGGAAAATTTCTAAGTGTCCTTTGAACTCAGAAGGGAATTCAAGTTTTAGTTTCTCATTTTCTTTTTTGAGTCTTTGCAATTCAGAAGATTTAAAACTTCTAATTTTGTTTTTTCAAAACAATCGGAAAAATGAGATTTTTCTAAAACCACTTTTTCAGTTTAGCATATTTTTCTTTTTAAATTTTCAACTTGACAACAATTTTACAACTCTCTCTGTATAGGGCATTGTAGGCATCATGAAGATCGTCTTCATTTTCATTTTCAAGGTCACTTCTGAGATTTTCATAGTCTAACATATTATAGCTATCTGAAGAAGTGACTCTGGCTATTGTCATAAAGGCTTTTAGCTCATTTGTATTTTCTTAGTCCGATTTATTAGACTCAGAAGTACTTTCAGAATTAGATGACTCATCCCAGTAGCTATCATGTCTTTCTTTTAGATTTATCATTTTTAGGACATTTATTAGCCAAGTGCCCATATTCGTGACAGTTGAAACATTGACTTTCCTTTGTTTTAGATTTTCAAGAATTAGATTTTTCTTTTCTCTTATCAGATGGTTTTTGAAAATCTATTCTTTTCTTATTTTGGAAAATCCTATAAAATTTCTTAGCTAACATTATCATATCATCTTCATTTTCTTTAACATCAGAATTATTTTCTTTCGAAACGGATTTAGAAGATCTAAGAGCAATGGACTTAGCTTTAAGAGCCTTAAAATTCAACTCATAAATTTGAAGAGAACCAACCAACTCATTAACCTTCATAATATCAGTATCCCTTAATTCCTGTATAACAGTAACCTTAGAATTGAACCTATTAGGAAGAGATCGCAGTATTTTTGCGCAAACCTTGCTTTTAGGGATTCCATCTCCTAGACCCCACATGGAATTTACTATGTCATTCAGTTTAGTTTAGAAGTCCGTGAAAGATTCATTTTCTTCCATACATATCTCCTCAAATCTGGTTGTGAGGATTTGTATTTTTGATTTCTTGATAATAGTTGTTCCTTCATGTGTCATTTCAAGAATGTCCTATGCTTGCTTAGCTGTATCGAATGAAATAATTCTTTTAAATTTGTCAGGTGATAGAGTGCAAGTTATGGCATTTAAGACTTTCACATTAGCACTGCTTTCACTTTTCTGACCAGCAGTCCATAAAAAAAATGTAGTTTCTATCATAAATTTGGTTCCATCCTTAGCTACTACTTCAGTCATAAGAGGTTTCCATTTAGTCACAGTGGCTTGCCACACACTTTCATATAAGGATTTGAGAAAAATCCTCATTCTGACTTTCCAATATGAATAATTAGAGCAATCAAAAGGAGGTGGCCTGGTAATAGATAAACTGTCGAAATTTGACATTATAAAGCTCTTGATCTTAACTCAAGGAGGTTAATCCCAAAAAAAAAAAAAATAGAGCAACCCAATCTGATACCACTTGAAAAGGAGAGCGTAAGAAGTCCAAGAGGGGAGTGAATAGGACTATGTCAAATAATTGAATAAAGTGTTAAATAATAAATAAATCAGAGATCTCAATTGCTTAAGTATTAAGGCGTTGACTTCAAACGTAGGACAACCTTCACCTAAAAGTTTAGGCACGACAACCTTATTTTACGAATTCCTTTAAAATCAAAATTCCAAATTTTGCAAGAGTAAATAAAAATAAATATTACAATCATTCACCACTTTAACATAAAATAAAATACAAGCATTCACCACATAAAAATAAAGTCATTCACTGTTCACCACCCCAAGTATAGGGTCACAATGTAGTAATAATCTTGGTAAGACTGAGGTCTTATCCACAGGGACTGAACTTTGTACGTGATCTGAAAGTAACCAAAACTAGAACTTGAAGAAGATGTAATCTAAATCATGAGAATGAAAGAGAATAATGGTGAATTCTTAAACTAAAACTTGTAAAATTCAAAGGTGGGAAAACTAGGGTGCCAAGGATCCACTTGCAGCAATTAGGAAGCTACCTTATATTAATTCAAGGACAAAACTAGAATCAGAGTCCTATCCTATCCAATTGATAAGAAGAGATATTTCAGATATCTGAACTTCTCATGGATCTAATCATCAATGAATGCGAGGGGTGTAGATTTGGAAGTGATTCCATCACCTAACCATGCCCAGGAGACAAGGCAAACAACAGTAATTTACCAATGCCACAACCAATCATAGGAGAATTGTCAAAGTTAGGAAGGATTCCATCATCCAACCATGCCCAAGGGATGATGGTGAACAACAAGATTTCCTAATTTCACAATCTCAATTCCAAAAAAGAAGATATTCAAAGCAATCGCAAATCCATTGTAATTTGAGTCACCACAAACCATTAAATACTAAAAATATTCCTTAATAATCAAACTAAAATCCATAAGGTTCAACAAGACATGAATCAAAATAAAACAAACATCTCAATCATGCTACAAGCTTCACCTCTCAGCCCTAGCTAAAAGGTTTAGCCAATCATAGACATGATTAAACTAAAATCTCTTAAAAAGAAAGCATTACAGAAAAACTGAAAAGGAAGGAAGAAGGAGTCAATGAAGTCCTCCATGCTCCCTCTCTTTCTCTCGTGCTCCACATGCAAAGATCTGATTTTCTCTCTCTCTCTCTCTCTCTCTCTCTCTCTCTCTCTCTCTCTATCTCTCTCTCTCTTCACCTTTTATACAACATGAAGGGCGGTCGGCTAGGAGTCACGCACAAGGGGCGGTGCGTGTGTAAGGAGTTACGCAACATGCCTTTCGCACCGTGAAAACACAAAACTCAACTATGTTTGGATTGAGTTTTTGGGATGGTGGTCATCCCATCTTCAATTCAGACTTCATGGTGGGGTGCAAGGACCCCTTCTCTCTCTTATGGACGGTCCGAATCACAAATTTGGATCTGAACGTGATTATGCAACAACCCACGGTGGAAGTTGCGTCCAGACATGCATAATTGGAAAGTTCTTATGCTGAGATGCTCAGTGGGCCCTATGGTGATGTTTTCAGAGAAATCCACCCTATCTAATGGATTCCTAGAGTCATTTCTATCGGAAATGGGTGGTTTTGGTTGAGTTTTGGTGCTATCCACTATCTAATCACGCTGTCATTCATCCTGCATTTGACGGTGATCTGCATGTGTACACGTGCATGGGAGTAAAAGGACTTCATGGGTACGGTCGTCCCCCACCCCTAAACATAATGAACGGTTTAAATCGTCCAAATGATGGACGGTGGTGGGCCACTGATCACCTCAGCGGATGACGTCTGCACGCTGCTGCATAAAGGAGAGGGCGGGTTGGGTCAACCGACCTTTGACTGGACTGCCGGTCCGGTGCGGTGTGGGAGTGTATACACCATGTGCACACACATCACCAGGTGGGGTCCATCGTGATGTTTCTGATAAATCCGCTCCATCCATCCATTTTTCCATTTAATTTGAGGGGTTGAGACCAAAATTAAAGCATATCTAAAGACTAGGTGGGCCCCAGATCAGTGATTTAATGGTTGATCTGTTCGTTGGGCTACTTTCACAAAGATCCAATGGCTGAAATTTTACGTGTATGGTTACTTTATGGTCCTCGAGCTAGATATAAAGTTTTGAGCCAAATGGATGGTGGAACCCTGTGATCTTGCATTCAAGATGATTTTCAGGCCTTTTTATCGTTAAGCACTTAGTTTTCTCAGATCTTTGACATGTAAATATTTTGATCTCAGTCTCTTAGGATCCGTCCCTTGCCTTGGTGATTCTTGAGCATCAAATCCATGCTTTTAGTACCGTTTTCAATCCAAGCTCTTAAATTCACTTTGCAACACAAACATGATTAAAATAGAGCATTAAACATTATCATGTACATAAAACTAAGGAATAATTGGGTCTAATATGCAATATTTGACCCTCAGCATTCACCATATAACATTGAGAATTATAGTGGTTCGGTGTGTCAACAACTATTCTAAAACAGCCACACCTACTCCACTCCCAAAATTACTCTCCACATAATCTTGGCTTCCACTATGAAAAAGGTTTTCTCAGGATCACCTTAAAATGTAATACACTTATGATTTTATCGGGCTATCACAATCAAACCCCTCACTTAGATTTTCAAGCTATCTCAGACAAAACCTACACTGAGATTTTCTGGCTATCTCATAAAAACCAAATAAAGAATTGAAGATATACTTATCTTCACCATAGAAGACGTATCAGAAGCTATAGCCAAAGAACCACTTTTCTTAAATGTCGATTGTTCAATGTTCAGTCAGATAGAGAAGGTCCAAGGTTGTATTGATTTTAATTAAGTTCAAACCAATGGCTACTTGAGTTAATTCTCTTAAATATTAAAAGAAGAGTAGTATTTATTCTCTCTAGAATTAGAATGAAAGGATCTGAGATTAAAGGAATTAAACAAAAGCTATAAAATAAAATTTATAACTACCATTCAATAGCTTGCTAATAACTGGAGCTTCTCTCTCTCTTGCAAAAGAATTTTTATAATAATAATTGATATTTTGGATTAAGAGAGAACCTCAATTTATAGGCAAAGAAGTTGAATCTTCGACTGCCCCAAGGCAATCTTCAACTAGCCCGAGCACAACAGATTCTGTTCAATGGATTTTGAATCGTGCGGGATAAGATTCATCCAAACTTCGACTAGCTCGAGGACCAATTCGACTAGTTAAAGAGCTCTATTCGACTAGTTGAATTTGGTTTTCGACTGGTCGAAGATCCTAAAATCTGAACAAATTTTGTTGATGGACTTCGAGCCGAATTATCTTAGGCTGGTCGAAGGTAATGCTTCGACTAGTCAAACAAAATATTCGACTGGTCGAATTTGCAAACAAAATTCAGTTTTAATTTGACTAGAACTTGGACTGGCCGAGAAAACTCGGACTAGTCGAACCAGACCTTAAGCTAGTTGAATTTCAAGCAAGCATAAGAATAAAATTTCAATTTAAATAATTTTTTAAAGCACCTTATCCTAAGGTCTTTCTAGGGTTTTATAATACTTGAATATGTGAAATATCTGAATTTCTTTGTCTTGAACTTGATCACTGACTTCATCTTGACTTTTGAGCTTGATCTTATGCTTAAATATCAGTTGATCATTAGCTTGATCTTCTGTTGAGAATATACCAGACTTGAGCTTGATCTTCCCTTGAGAATGTACCAGACTTGAGCTTGATCTTCTCTTGATCTTTTCTTGATCTTGGACTGGTCTTGAAGATATCTTGTCAAGTTGTTTCGACTATAGGAAATTTGACAACTAAAGTGTGCTTTAATTATTTTAGCACTTACATCTTCCAAGTCGATGGCTTGTACTTCAGTTATCATGGTGATATCAGTCATAGGTTGGAGTTGCTGTAGAGGTTATGCCTCAATGACTTGTTTTTCTGCAGTCGATACTTCCCGACTAACTACAAAAGAAGTCAGAATTAGCAAAGAGATAAGATTAATGACTTGGAGTAGTTATAAATTGAAAGTAGCCTCCACCTAAATCAGAACAAATGATGAGGGTGGCGAATCAACTTTCTACAGATTAGGGATTTCTTATGATCATTGCCATCACTTAAGTAAAAGTTGGGAATGGTAAAAGATTGGGGTGATATGGAGTAAGGTATTTCTTATCAAATTGGAGGTTAGGATTATTTAATATTTTATTATCCCGTGACTATTTATTCTAACATTTATTATAGTGAGCTTCTTTGTGATGTTTAAGGCCTTCTTCAATTTCTTTGGAATAGTTTTCAATGGAGAGCCCTGGCTAATATTTGGTTTTGAAATATTTTTCAGATGAATATACAACCATGACCGAGGAAGTACATAATTACCGTCGTCCTCTAGTTGAGATCGGTAACGACTAACTCACTGGTATTAGTTGTGAAGTCGAATCGATGCGAGTGAAGACTAGTGTAGGAGGTTATGGAGCTAGGCCGAGAGGAGCTCCTAGATCAAGAATCTTCTTGGGGTTGATGGAGACAGTCGAGGTGATAAAGATTTCAGAAGAATAGGTCCTTTCACCATAAATTTTTGGCACTTCATTTGAGGAGCTTTCTTAGATGGAGCTGACAGGATGGTAGATGTAGTAAATTTGGTCTTTGGCTTATTTGATTTTTAGCAGGTAGTAATAGCTGATTGAGGTGCTCCTCTTTTCTTTGCTCGTAGCTTCATAGAGGAAAAAAGCTGAGCAATGATAAGTTGGGGATATTTATTAACCAGTCTTTCGTAATGAGTCTCCCACCAATCAAAGAATGTGTCCATCATCTAAGGTTGGTTCAAATAGATGAGAAGATCAAGAGTCAGATTGGTCGATTGGAAGGTGGACTGAAGTGAATGGTAGAGGTCAAGCTAATCAACAATCTGCCGATAAAAAGGGGGTTGATTACAGGTCTTCTGGATGAAGGAACAATGGATACGACTTAATTGACAAACGAGCAAGTTTGAACAATACTGCTCAATTCCAGCCTTGACATTCTTACTAGTGTCAATTGTGTCGCCATAGGGGAGATCCCTACAAATGAGGTAGCTCTCACAGGCAAGATGCATTTTAGATGTTGCTTAGCTGTCTTCATTCTCATATCAGCTGGTAAACCAATCTGGACCGAATTCTATATTATGGAAGGGGGTGAGAGACTGTGTTTACTTTTATTGAGGGAAAAGAATAGGGAGTCCATATATAGCTGAAAAATGTACGGATCTCCTAAGGGAAATGGATTACGCGGTGACCATAAGAAGAATAAATAACATCAGAGTGAAAGGTGGCATGGATAAGGGAAGAGCAGAAATACTCGTAGATCTACATATGGAGAAGCCATAACGATCCTCCTTCAAGATATGAACCCTTGATGGTAATCTCAAAAATACCTATGTATAGGTGGATGAGTACAAAAGGTTTTAGAGCAAGTTTTTGACCCTACACGAGCACTTTGACCTGTTGAACATATTCGTTTATGATATGGAGAGTATTCACGTAGAGTAAATGTCAGCAGATCCAAAGTAGTAGGAATGTTGTGTGTTCTTCATACTCAATCGGGACTTAATGTTTGTGGTACACTTACATGAAGTGTGAATAGGCCTTGTCAGCCTTATTGATGAAGTGTCTTGGTTCTTTCTAAGCGAAGCTAGGGAAGACTACTTCGCCGAAAGGAAAGACTTGAGTCAAAGTTGTAACGTCCAAGATAATAGGACTCATAGGGCCGCATCTAAAGAAGAATGTGTTGATGGATGGACTCCAGAATGTCGACACCGCTGTAAGTAGAGCAGGGTCCGATGAAGATTCATATATGGAGAGTTCGATGCACTCAAAGATGCTAAAAATCCTCCATAGTATTTCGTATTAGGCAGCAACGCGATTGAACCAACTGTCCCATTCTGGTCAAGTTTTTGGACAAGATCGAGGAATCTTTAAAGCATTGGATGGCTCTGGGACATATTCAAATTGAATCAGTATGGTTTCGCTAGGGTAGTTGGGGAATAAAGGATCCATCATACCGACTTCTTCATTTTTAACCCTGGAAAGGAATGCTAGTTCTGTACAGTAATAGTCTTTAATTAGCAATTTAAAGACTATTTCATTGGAATATTTCTCAGAAAGGGTGTCAGATACAATGATTAAGTCATCCTGATGGAAAGATGGGTCAGAGGACGATGAGGTAGTCATTGTTATGGTTAGAGAGAGAAAGGAAGATTTATGATTCGAAGGATGAATGATGGAAAAGAAAGCATGGAATGAAACAAATGTTTGAAACGACGCTTATATCAGCTGAGGGTATAGAGCATTTACTAGGGCATCATTAATTTATCATTTTGAATAATATGTGTATACGCGTCACAATGAGGTTAGCTCTTATTTTGAAAAAGGATAGTTAGAGCTAATGTGTGAATTTATATTAGTCATAGACAGTTGTTATGGCATTGCCATGTGTACCGAAAGACTACCTCCTTAATGAGGGGTCACTTGTCGCTTTCACCTTTTTCTAAAGCAGAAGTGTAACGCCTCGGATTTCGAGGGTCAAACAAAGCTCTACTCCCGAGATCCAACGCATTACTTATGCAACATGGATAATGATGTTTAGATGTCATCCATAGCAAGGCATTAAACATGAGTGGGATTATACTAAAATAACATATCATACTCCAAAGATAATGTAATTAAGTAACGAAAGTCTGAAGCACAAGTATCTAAATATGAAAGTATTTCACAAACTCCGGAGTATGAGTATGTAACCGGGCTGAACATATATATGTTTCATTTCAGAATAGATAAAATATCAAAATGTAAAGCATTCAACTAATCCATAAGTCTTTGTAATCCCGTCGAATCAGCACAAGGTCTACACAGACCCGGCTGAGAGCTGAACGTAGGGGAATTCTTCCTCCTCGCTTAAGAAGTCCAATTCTGCTGCATAGACTTCCCCATCACCTGCATCTATAATAGAGTCTAGTTGGTGTTTTAAAACACCATCCCAGTGTGGGAATGAGTGGCCAACTTAATGGTACTATAAGGTAAAGGTTCTCATGTTATCAAGTCAATCAATTAGTAATGATAAAGCAGTACAACAATCATATCCTAAATACTCTTATTAATGCAGGGATGGTATATGGTAATGATGCATGCCCTTGCACGAAGCTCCCTCAAAAGCGACTCTGACAACCAAGTTCACGCATGATAAACACCCTAAAGGTGTAACTTTCTCGCCAAAGCACACGCAATGTGATGCATGGTTGTGTTAGCCGAGTACTTAATTAAGCTTATTCATACAACAAATTTGGGAAGCTAAGGTACCTCCCTTTATATCATTAACCCAAACCAAAGGATCTATCTAGGGTCATCAATCCTACTTAATCACATATGATAGGTAAGTTGTAGGGCATCACTCCCAATGAAAAGCATGAAAGTGCCCTGGTTTGTCAATTAGCGTGATCGTTAAGTCCGCTAGACAGAGAAGCTCCATAGGAAGATCAATCAACCGTCTACCTCAACTGGATGTGAGCCTGAACTCGCCACAGGTAAATCTAAGCCTCACATCCCATGTCCCAAAACACCAGGTAAATAAAACCCTTAAAACTGGTTAGAATATCATAAGGTTTTTGAGTTAGAAAACTTTTTTCAAAATTCAGAAAATCTCTAAGTTTTCTACCTCTGTCGATTTATTGATAAAATGATCGATATAATCAAGAAGTTTTGTCGATGTCCTCGATGATCAATCGATACCATCGAAGTGAGGATAAAAGATGTCCAGCAATCACATATTCATCTGGACGGAATTATCGATGTATTGATACCCCTTGATATCATCAATATTTGAAACTTGAGTCTATTGAAGTTGACTCGATAAAATTGACAGCAGAGAGTTTGTGTCCATGATTTTCTATGAAAAATCATAAAGACCTTCGATATATCAAATTACTCCTCGATATCCTTGAAATTCAAAAACCGATGATATCGGAAGGCCTTCAATGATATCGATCTTGGACACAGTGTACCAGTAATATTTTCAAGTGGTTTCTATCTTGGATCGAGGGTCACTCGATAAAATCGATATTCAAATGTCGATGATATCAAGGCCGAGTTGATTGCATCGAGAATGGACATAAACTATCCAACGGCTTGACTGGAAAATCCTTTGGATTTATCGATGCATCGATCCGACTACCGATATCATTGACATTCAAATTCTAATGATATCGAGTGTACCTCGATCATATCCTTAACCTGATATATTTTTAAAGCAAGTCTCTCATTTTCATGTGTCGAGGAATCAAACCTCGTATCGATGATATCAAAGTTTGAAATTCAATGATATCGATGCTTGTTCGATTTCCTCGATTAGTTAGCAGAATGTTTTAAAATCGTATGACATCTGAGTTTGTGTCATTGAGCGGTCAGTCGATATAATCGAAAGTATACGCTCGATGATATCAACCCTGCTCGATGATATCGAACTCTGTCATAAATGTGACCATTTTATATCCATTGAAACTTTTTACCTATATATAGAGAGTTTGTCTTTAGTTACTGGTAGAGAAAGAAGAGAGTGCTTTTGAGTATTTAACCTTAGATCATTTACCCAAAGCCCTTTCTCTCAAGGGAGTTCATCCTCCAATCCACCCTCATTATTGATATTCAATAGAATGGATTAGGGAATGAACTCCCGCATTCAAGGATCCTCCAGCTACCATCTTAATGGCAAATCATTGAGGTAGGATACCTTAAATGCATAGCTAATTGGAATCACTCTATCTCCTTTATAGGAAAATATTTGAAAGTAGGATTTCATCATAACCTTGACCCAACCCATTGTCATGCATTAGTATATCTTCTGAGTTGTGGTTCAAGGAAGTAGAAGACTCTTCATCAACAAAGGAGGAGATCTTCGACAACGAGCTAAAGGGGACTCATCTGCTTATCTGTAAGTTATTAGAGTCCAGAGGACCCTTGTGATCATTCCTTTGTAGGATTGGGTCTAAGGTATTTCTCACCCCTTGCAAGTCCTCTAGGAGGCCTCCGGCGAGAGTGTACGTGGTGGGTACATTGTGTTGACCCTTACTCTGTGAAGAGCATAAACAGTTAGGGTCTTGTAGAAGATCCTTAGCTAGTGTACTTAAAAGTTGGCGTGTTGTGTTGACCCTTACTCTTGAGAGCATAAACAGTGAGGTTCCTTGTGTGGATCCTTGGCCAGTGTGCCTAAAATCAAGTGCTATGTGTTGACCTTTGCTCGTAGGAGCATAAACAGTCAACCTAGGTGTAGGTTGTAAAGGTTAAAGGTGAACCTGATTTAAAACCTTAGGTTTGGGGTGAACCATGTGAAACCTCCTTAGTGAAATTCGACACACTTAAGGGTTGAGTGCGTCTGCCGGGAGTGGAGTAGATAAGTAGTCGAACCACTATAAAAATGACTATGTTTGAGATTTCTATTGTCTTATATTTTATGTGATTTCCTTTAATACTTTCATATTTGATTATCTGAGGTCACATCTCACACACACCCACAGTCATATCCATCAAAAACTAATTTGAATATTATTCTTCTCTCAAATAGGTTGTGATTGGATCCTCTACCGGGCTTGGATGCCAATAGAGTTACTTTTGAGTAATCTTAAATGTATGCTTATTGTTAGGATTAGAGTGATAGGATTTTAAATTGATATAAATTTATTAAAAAGTCCTATTCACCCCCCTCTAGGACATATTGGTATATTCCTACTTTAACTAAAGCAGTCATTACCGTAATTTCAATTGGTATCAAAGAGGGTCTCTATTTAAGGGCTTCACAGTCTAGAGAGTGATCTTGACTGAAGTTGGGAATATGGCCAAAGGAGAGGGCTCATCGGTCTCTAGATCTCAAGTATTTGATGGATCAAATTATGCATACTAGAAGGCTAGAATGCACTAATTTTTGAGATCCTTAGATCATAATGTTTGAGATATAGTTTAAAGAGGATATGTGCCACCATCTGAACAAATAGTACTTGAAAATGGCACAACTATCACCAAACCAAAATCTAAAGAGAAGTGGGCAGCATTCGACAAAGAAAACCAAACTACTAAAGCTAAAGCTATGAATGTTATCTACTGTGTTGTGTCCCAGTATATTTTTAATCAAATTAGTATGGTTGAGATATCTAAAGAAGCATGGGATTTGCTGAAAACAACTCATGAAGGCACAAGCATTGTGAAGAGATCCAAACTACAACTTCTAACATCACAGTTCGAAAGTCTCAGAATAGAAGAGCATGAGACCTTCATGGAGTTTTTCACAAAGTTGAATATCATTTGCAACTCCATGAGTGGATTGGGAGAGAAAGTTCTGGTCTAAAAAATCTGTAGGAAAATTTTAAGATCATTACTCGAATGGTTCAATCCTAAAGTAACAACCATTGAAGAATGTAGAAACATAAATGAAATGAAAGTAGAAGAACTATTAGGTTCCCTACAAACATTTGAACTACACTTCAAACAAACCCCTAAATCCAAAACTACTGCCCTCAAAACTTCAAAGAAAACAGCAAATGAGGACATTGAAAGTGAAAGAGACAATGAAGATGAGGAAGTGGCTTTGCTGGCTCAACAATTCAAAAAGTTCTTTCAGAAAAATCGTGGTCGTCCACTTAAAGGAAGAAGGATGGATAACAGACAGTCTGCATGCAAATTTGGTAATGGCTACAGAATGCCCAAACAGAAAAACTAAAGGCAAGGCAATGGCTACCACATGAGATGATACGAAAAAGATAAACTTAGAATCTATCGACTCTGAGAGCGATGGAGACCAAAAATCCTTAAAAATTCTTATGGTTTCCACAACTTCAATTATTCCCATTAAAACTGAGAACGAGTCTAAACTGCAAGCCACTGAATCATTTCCGTCAGACAATGAGGAAACTGAAAAGGAAGAAGAAGAACAAAATAAACTACAAGATGCTTACAATCAACTTTACATCCATAGCATCAACATAATTAGAAGACTTGGAATATCTAAAAACAAAAAGGAATTGTTGCAAAAGATTTGGATAAAACTCTAGAAATCAATACACATCTAATCAATGATTTATGGCAATATCATTCAGATAACGATAGACTTGAAAAAATCAACACCTTCCTTAAATTCGAGACTGAAAAACTAAACAAACAGGTTGAGCTATTAAAAGACAAAAACATGCTCCTTCAAAATGAAAAACTTACACTCCTATTTGATTTAGAAGAATCCAGAAAAATCGCTAAGCTAAACTATAAGTTTTCCCAGAGTAGTGAGAAGCTAGAAAAACTCTTAGGTATGAGAAGACCTAGAAAGGACAAGAGCGGCTTAGGATATATTAAAACTAAAACAAAATCTGGAAAAGTAGCACAAAAAACTGAAAAATCTGCTGCTTTAGGAAGTAACACTAGGACTGCTCCAATTTGTCATTTATGTGTTGATTCGGGTCATCATAAGTTTGAATGCTTATCACCTACGAAGACTCAACATAACTCTGGTCAGAATCATATTGGAAAATTCAAACCAACCAGAGAAATGCAAAATGTCTGGAGTCAACCAAGGGATATGGATAAAAGAGATACATATCCATCACCACCTAAAATGACTAACAAGGAGCTATTGAATCAAGTGGTCAAATTAAACAAGAAAACAAAATGTACCACAGTTAAAAATCCTGTCACGAAATGGATAATTAAAGAAAAGAGAAATTGTATGGTTATTCACTCAAACCATATACCAGGCAATGAAAACTAAATGGTACCTGGATAGCGGATGCTCAAGACATGTAACAGGTGATAAATCTCTCCTTACAAATTATTCAGATCTTAACAATGGAATTGTCACCTATGGAGATGGAAGCACTGCTAAGGTAATTGGACAGGGAATTATTAAAGGAATAAACTTTCTAAAAAATGAGAATGCTTTTTGCATAAAATGATTAACTCACAATCTTCTAAGCATTTCGTAGATATGTGATAATGAGCATGTGGTTACATTCAACAAAGAAAAATGCAAAATCCTAAACCTCTCAGGAAAATCAGTAATGAAAGGTTCTCGCACAAATAACCACTGTTATGTCATCAAAGGTGAAGGAAAGGATGTTCCCTATGCCTAGAATGTCAAGCATAGAAAAACAAATCCAGTTCATGCATCGAGATATGGATATTTGCTGAAATGATGCAATGTTGATGAGCTCTTAATGATATATCTGAGGTTCCTCACCTCAATCTTTTTGTATATAAACATTCTAATGTTTATAATTTTGATTTGTACAATGCTTGTACAAAATTCTGATGTGTATACTATAGATTCATAGATATACTAAAAGTATACATGTAGGGTTGTCTGAATGCTGAAAATTGAAAATACTTACCTTTGATATGTCTGTCGATAAGTCATGAGCATTTCTGATCAAATCGATCAACAGTCGATATCATCGACACCTCTTCAGAATTTGGAAAGTCACATGATTGAGACTGTTATCGAAGCCATTGTCGATAACATCGAATAAGGATCATCGATATAATTGAAACTAAGTTCGATGATATTAAAAGATGCAGCCCAATAAAAGGCGGTTGAGCGAAAATAATTTTTTTCTGAAACGGCATTCCACTTTTTCTTGCTCATCCTCTCAACCGTAAGTACATCAATGGGTCCCGAAAGCTCCTCAAAACTAGTATTACCCTTCCATTCCTTCCATTTTAGATTTTATCTTACTTTTGGTCGGGTATTTTCAGTTTTTTTTTTTTTTGAAAGAGGAATTTTGTCTATTCTTCCCAAATTTGTCTTTATGGGTAAGGACAGAGAAAAGGTGTTTGGTCCTGGGGTGTCCTCTAGAGTCTCTCGACGAAAAACCCTTGCTTCAAAAGAGACAGCAAGAGCTCCTGAATGGGGGACCCCCACTCGTCAGAGGACACGACAAACTTCACACGGCGCGTCCCAATTCGACATACCAGTCCCTCCTCCGGCTAGAATAAATACGGTCCCGGCTAAATATACCGATAGGAAGCTTATCCATGAAAGAAAAGTTGACAGGGATTGTTTAAAACCATATAATCTGGAATACCTGTTTGCTGCAATCGATTGGTTGCTTGTTCTTAATTTCGGTGGGCCATGTCATCTTGAACGAACACGCAACTTTCTTGCCGCTTGTCACTCACCCGTGTTTGATCCTCCTTCTATCATGGTATCTCTTGATGGTGATGATGTACTAATCACTCCTACTACAATTGCAAACATCCTAGGGCTGGAAATGTCACCCGATGGTCTCCTTGAAATGGACCTCAAAAACGTTGAAATTCGGTCCATGGTTACTAAATACCTTTGTCATGGTAGAGACATTCCTTGGTACTAAGGAAATGCATTCAAATCTAAGTTCGTAGAACCATGATTTTGGATCTTGCACGGTATCTTCACCACAAACATCTATCCTAGAAGTACCAACCAGTTCGATCTCATTGGATTCATGCCCATGATAGTGTATTCAATAGCCAACGGGATAAAAATCTACCTCCCGACTTTGATTGTACATCAGTTGGTCTACGCAATTCATACATCTAGGGATCTTCACCTGCCCTATCCCTGGATCATAAAAATGGTATGTAACGCCATCGGCTTCCCAACGACCAGTGATCCAGAACTTCCCCTCCAAGTCTTCAACAAAAATAACATTCAAAGGATGGTCTTGAAGTTCCATAAGTATCCTGAGGATCCAGAGGAAGGCATTCACGAAGAAGCAGCAGGAGTTGAAGGAGATGCTCCCATTGCAGAGACTGAAATGGCTGGGGAAGAACCGTCTGTGCCCCATTAAGTACCATCCACATCAACTGTCGGGCATGCAAAGAGATTTAAGCTCCATCAAGATAGGATTGGAGCAATTCAGCAAGATGACTCTCAGCTCAGGGAATCGGTGAATGAAAATTTTACCATCTTGGAACACTTGGTAAACGGTGTGTAGCAGACCGTGCAATAGTTAGTTAATCTGTTCACCTGCCGTCAAGACGACACGGCACCTTCTTCTTTAGCTACATAGTGCTGGTCTCTGGATGTTTTCACATACACCTTTCTCAAATTTCTATGTATGAGCATTAGTATCATTTTGGATGTTCTACGCTCTCATGAGTGTATGTGATAACCCGCTAATCTGCACCGTCTGCATTTTTTTTGTGTTGTATATGCCCATGGATGGGCTAGATACTAATGGTTGAATTTTGGGTACCCATGGATGGGTCTGGTAAGTTTGTTTGGATGACTGATATACTACTGCCAAACTGGGGCAGTATATACACTTTGGATTTTTTTTTTTGGCTAATGATAATTCACATAAATTTACTGCCATGATTCTCTTCCCTGTTTTAAATGGTGTAAAATGCATGTAATGTTTTTTATCATTATTTTATCTACTTATATCACTGTTCCTTTTGGTCTGTTATGCATACATAGTTCTGAAAATGATGTCTGATAAATCAAATGTATTAATCATCAAACATCTATCTTTTCTATATGTATGTTCTCTGGATGTTGGTTCTCTCAAATACTTCAAACTTCAACCAATATCAACTACTTATTTATCTTTGTCAATGACTGACAAAAAGGGGGAGAACAATTCAAACACCCCGGAAGGAAAATTGTATATCTACTTGAATGGTGACGTAGGTGTTAGGGGGAGCAGCTGCACCAAGATAGGGGGAGAATGCTGTTAGGGGGAGCAGCTACTATGGTTTCACTAGACATTATAAAATTGTGTAAATTACAGGTACACAAAATTTAGGATGTGTTTGTCTAAAGGTTGTTCTAGGGTGTTTTGGTTTTTTTTCACATAATTGACAAAGGGGGAGATTGAAAGTGCCCTGGTTTGTCAATTAGTGTGAGCATTGAGTCTGCTAGACAGAGAAGCTCCATAGGAAGATCAATCAACCGTCTACCTTAACCGGATGTGAGCCCAAACTCACTACAGGTAAATCTAAGCTTCACATCCCATGTCCCAAAACACCGGGTAAATAAAACCCTTAAAGCTGGTTAGAATATCATAAGGTTTTTGAGTTAGAAAACTTTTTTCAAAATTCAGAAAATTTCTAAGTTTTCTACCTCTGTCAATTTATCGATAGAATGATCGCTATAATCGAGAAGTGCTGTCGATGTCCTCGATGATCAATCGATACCATCGAAGTGAGGACAAAAGATGTCCAGCAACCACATATTCATCTGGACAGAATTATTAATGTATCGATACCCCTCGATATCATCAATATTTGAAACTTGAGTCTATTGAAGTTAACTCGATAAAATCGACAGCAGAGAGTTTGTGTCCCTATTTTTCTATGGAAAATCATAAAAACCTTTTATATATTAAAGTACTCCTTAATATCCTCAGAATTCAAAAATTGATGATATCAGAAGGCCTTCGATGATATCAATCTTGGACACAATGTACCAGCAATATTTTTAAGTGGTTTTATCTTGGATTGGGGGTTACTTGATAGAATCAATATTCAAATATCGATGATATCGAGGCCGAGTCGATTACATCGAGAATGAAAATAAACGGTCTAGCAAGCTTGACTGGAAAATCCTTTGGATTTATCGATGCATTGACCTACTACCGATATCATCGATATTCAAATTCCAATGATATCGAGTGTACCTCGATCATATCCTTGACCTGATATATTTTTAAAGCAAGTCTCTCTCATTTTCATGAGTCGAGGAATCGAACCTCATATCGATGATATCGGAGTACGAAATTCGATGATATCGATGCTTATTCGATTTCCTCGACCAGTTGGCAAAATGTTTTAAAAGCGTGTGAAATCTGAGTTTGTGTCATCGAGCGGCCAGTCGATACAATCGAAAGTATACGCTCGATGATATCGACCTTGCTCGATGATATTGAACTCTGTCATAAATGTGACCGTTTTATATCCATTAGAACTTTTTGCCTATATATAGAGAGCTTGTCTTAAGTTGATGATAGAGAAAGAAGTGAGTGCTTTCGAGTGTTTAAACTTGAATCATTTACCTAAAGCCCTTTCTTTCAAGGGAGTTCATCCTCCAATCCACCCTCATCATTGATATTCAATAGAGTGGATTGAGGAATGAACTCCCGCATTCCAGGATCATCCAGCTACCATCTTAATGGCAAATCATCGAGCTGGGATACCTTGAATGCATAGATGATTGGAATCACTCTATCTCCTTTATAGGAAAATATTTGAGAGTAGGATTCCATCATAACGTTAACCCAACCCGTCGCCATGCATTGGTATATCTTCTAAGTTGCGGTTCAAGGAAGCAGAAGACTCTTCATCAAGAAAGAAGGAGATCTTCGACAACAAACTAAAAGGGACTCATCTACTTATCTTTAAGTTATCAGAGTCCAGAGGACCCTTGTGATCATTCCTTTGTAAGATTGGGTCTAAGGTATTTCTCACCCCTTGCAAGTCCTCTAGGAGGCCTCTGGTAGGAGTGTACGTGGTGGGTGTATTGTGTTGACCCTTGTTCTGTGGAGAGCATAAGTAATTAGGGTCTTGTGGAAGATCCTTGGCCAGTGTGCCTAAAAGTGGGTGCGTTGTGTTGACCCTTACTCGTGAGAGCATAAATAGTGAGATTCCTTGTGTGGATCCTTAGCCAGTGTGCCTAAAATCGAGTGCTATATGTTGACCCTTGCTTGTGAGAGTATAAACAGTCAGCCTAGGTGTAGGTTGTAAAGGTTAAAGGTAACCTGATTTAAAACCTTGGGTTTGGGGTAAACTGTGTGAAACCTCCTTAGTGAAATTCAGCACACTCAATGGTTGAGTGCGTCTGCCGGGAGTGGAGTAGACAAGTAGTCAAACCACTATAAAAATGACTGTGTTTAAGATTTCTATTGTCTTATATTTTGTGTGATTTCCTTTAATACTTTCATATTTGATTATCTGAGATCACATCTCACACACACCCACAGTCATATCCATCATAAACTAATTTACATATTGTTCATCTCTCAAATAGGTTGTGATTGGATCCTCTACTGGGCTTAGAAGCTAGTAGAGTTACTCTTGAGTAATCCTAAATGTATGCTTGTTGTTAAGTTCAACTAAAATGGTCATTACCACAATTTCAAAGCAGTGGATAGGAAAATTCAAAAGTTTATACTCGCAATCACTATGAGAGGCTCGTCACATCAGCATAGGCCGACAGCTCGATCACGGTGTCTCATACCACCATGCCTGACTCATGAGTTTGGGTTGCTCACTGGCCATTACGAGGAGGCTCGTCACCCCAGCGTAGGACGACAGCTCGGCCACAGTGTCCCATACCACCATGCCCGGCTCATGAGTCTTAGCGGATGGTGGTACCATGGTAAAAGTGGGTCTTCACATTGGAAGCGGTACCTTAGATTCAAGCAGTAGTGTCCATACATGGTAAACACACAATAGGCCAATCGGTTTATTAGGCAGGTTCGACTAGTATGGGCACACGTTAATTTAATTGACATGAAGCACATAAGCACTCCTCGTGGCCTAACCACTATCAACAGTTGTCGTACGACCTAGATTCGTCGAATTACCCAATGTGGCAACAGTAATTCAGTCACCTGTATATGGATTGTTACCGATTGCCTAGACTACAGTGTAGCCCCAGTCCTACTCAGAAGTAACAAGTAAACACATGTGATAATAATTCCATAATTTGACAATCAATCCAAACAAATCTCTCATTTGAGCATTTCATCATACACATTAAGTATATACCTAACACTTGCATTTTATCATAAATCGCGTAGATGAAGTTAAATTTACATGAAGGAAACTAGATATATGCATAAAGTGATTGAGAATCCTACTATGAATACTCTTAATAAATACTTAACAAATACAAATCATCATAATCTCTCATTCAAAAAATTTGCCAAACACTTAGGCTACCCTTTACCCAATATATAGACTAGGTTAGTTACAACACTTATTTTAGTAAATCCTTATGCAGTGAGGTCAACATGCATATAACGGCGATGAATTCTAAATTGGTACGCATGGCAAGTATAAATCATATTTACATGTTCATTCAGACATTTCAACAAACACATGGAATGCATATTTTGTTCAACATATCTCATACATATAAAATATATCGTAATCGGTGTATGGAAGACAATATGGTAGCAATAAAGTCAAACATAAACCATTAGCTGACATTGAAAGCATTGAAAACCATAACCTAAACATTTATAGTCCACACATTTCGTCAGAATACTCGATTCGGAAGTGGTTCAAACACTACTTTCTTGAAAACGGAACATCGGGCACCTAAACGATGAAATAGGTTAGATATTTTGTCAATTACTATATTTGGATCTCTAAATCAAGATTAGGGTTAGGATTTCTTACTCAAATCATAGCTAAGATGGATCGTGTAGCGAAATAGGAGAGGTGATTCAGCACGTAAAGTAGCGAGAAAGAATCACAGCAACGATCTCCCTATTTCTCTCTTCTTTCCTTACTCTTTTCTCTTCTTTTCTCTCTTCTCTCTCCTAAGGTTAAAGAAATTTGTATGGAATAGAAATGGGGTGGTTTAAGGGCTTTATATAGGCCCAGAACTGATGCAAATGGCCCTAGGGCCATGGTATAGTTGGTTTCTATCCAAAGGACGGCTGTTTTTGACAAACATGACCCATAAGAAGGTTCACAACTAACATACGTCATAAGGTAAGTTCCCTGACAATGGATCTATGCCATGATATGAATTTTTGTGCAGTCAGATTAGCTGATTGACTGTGGAGGACCCGTGTCAAATCAACGGTCGTACTTACTTGATCAGGGCCATAAGTATACGGATATGTGTAAGGAAATTTCCTTTTCCCATGGGTGAAGTTTGGTCAGAAATAGACGGTCTGAAATCCTAAATTTCGTGCATGAGGGAATGGTCCAATTCACTTAAGTTCTAATATATTTTTCAAAGATATTTGCCTTTCTTACACACTTCACTCAGGGCTCAAGTTGTGCATTTATGGATACTATCTGGGCTCGATTCCTGCAATGTTTTCAAGCCCAATAGAAAGGACATAATCCTATAGTTCCGATGACGTGCGGTCTATGGAGTTTCAATGTACTCCCGAGAGCGATAGGCTCTTGGGATTTCTCCTTAGTTTTTAAGGGATGTTGACTCAATGGTATTAATGATTTTGGGTCTTGCCATTTGTGTAAATGGTGGTTCGAGTTAAATCCACTAACTATTTAGTTTAGTACTTAACTAAATTCCACCCTAATTATGACAGAATAAGGTCCTAGGATAGTTCTATGTCCTTTTTTAGAAATTTTAATTAGTATATTATTTTAATTATTTTTTAAATAGTTCATCATTAAGTCTACTTTATCTCTACCAAATTTCATTAAATTTTGTGTTCTAGAAAAATTTTAAAAATTCTGGAAGTAGCAGCTGTCTGAACTAATAATTTTTGGATAGTTGTCACATCAACCCAGATTTAACTATATTATAATTTTTAATTTATTTTTTGCTTATTTTTATATAAAACTAGACTTATCATTCTTCAATCTGGATTTTGAATCACCTAAATCGTAGTTATATTGATGGAGATATGACTTTTTGAAGTTAGTCAAAAAAGCACAAAATTGCAGTGAGGGTCCACCAAAATTTAGTGCACCAGCGACGTGCTGCCGACCAGGCGGTGGCACCGTGCCCCTCTGGTGGTCCTGGTGGTGCTTTCACCACTCAATTCTTGAAATGAGTGTATCTTGCAAATCGGAATGAGTTATTTGGGTTGCAATATATGATTTTGGGGTGTGAGAAGCTAAGCATCCAAATAACCTGGTTATTTTGTGAGATTCCATCAGATTATTGGTCTAAAGTCTATTTTATTTATATTTTTACTATTTGTAGTAAATTTTAGTTTAATTATTATTCTTCATCATTTAAACTTTAGGATTTGTGTCTAATATGAAAGTACTTAGAAAAAATTGAAGAATAAGGTGGAGAAAGGTGAGATTTTTTAAGGGGATGGGTTGGAAAGGGGATTTGAGACTTTAGGATTGAGTTTTGAGAAGTCGATAAGGTGTTATGATAGACCCATTGCCCAAGGATATCCATGTCTTAGTTAGCAAAAATCTGGGACGTTACAATCTACCCCCCTTGAAAATAATTTCGTCCCTGAAATTGGCTAAGGCTTCTATTGGGTTCGTATTCAACGAGCACATTTGTGGATATGCTGACCTCAGTTATTGATTTGACCTAACGTTCAATTCGAGGGATATATAAGTTTTCTCTGAGCGTGAATATTTTCTAAGTCAAAACAACCTTCCTAAGAGTTGTTAAAGAAGCTTATAAGTATCGAGGGGATCCAACGAAGGAATGAGGTCTCACTCCAACCTCTTCAAGCCAACTAAGTCTATCTTTCAATTATCTTAGTATAATCAGTCTTTTACATTCCTTAGTATAGCTAATAGCCTAGTCTTAATTTAGGAGTAGTGGTAATCCAATAGTTGTAATCCAAAGTCTACGCTCATACGCTTGATGATTTCATACCATTTCTAATATAGAAATTGTTTTATCGCTTAGGGTCAAAAGTTGTCTGATTGGAATTGAGTTGCCCGAACTTGAATTTAACTGCGCTCAAGCATTTCATATATGTCTATACTAGCTAAGGGGGTTCTAGAGTTCACGTTATTAATTTATTGGATCAATACTGTCAGATTTTTTGAAATCTAGGAGTACCAACTTTAGGTCTCAAAACTCTAAATGTCACAACATTTGATGGTCATTGTGGTCTGTATAATCCTCATTCCTAAGGTCCTGGTTTTCTTCAATCTTGGCCATGCGGGTTTCTAGGGCGGTCCGATCATGGCAGTCCTCACGAGCAGTAGGAGGTCCCCCATCTGAGTCTTGGTCCTCCTCTTCTTCTTCCTGTCTCTCTTCTCTGATGTCCACCACTTCTTCACTACCTTCCTCTTCTTCATTTACTTCTTCTATCTCAACCCATACTCATCAATCCTTGCTTGGCGTTACCTGGGACCTATACCCATATTGTTGAGTGTAGTTTCACTGATAAATGGATTGGGGCGAGGTTATCCATATGGAGTCTGAATCTGAAATTGCAGGCGATCTTACAAATAAGTCGGCCGAAAGGGAGTAAGGCGTCTCCCCTAGTAGATCGTGCAGTACTGATTTCTGACCCGGTATAGGAAATCCACCATAAAACTAGTACATTCTGTGCAGTTACTCAATTTAGGATACACATTATACGTGCATCTATGGTGGAGCAGACGAAAATCCTCTGTCATACTGGTCGATGCGAGGCTATTCCCTCGCCTCCACTCATCAAATCGGCTGCAAAGGAAACGTGTGCGGCGATTTCTCTCCCTCTCACTAGCGAGATTCATCTCACTAGCATGTATAACTCCACGTTCAATTCCCATGATACATGCTATGACATCCACATCGACCTTAGCGTGAGATCTTCCCAACGGTATGATAAACTGGAGAAGCTTCAGAGTTAGGTCCCGTATGTGAGCATAAAAGGCTCGTATGGTGCCTTCACTTGCATGAGCCTTCCCTTCGAATATGGGACCCCACCCATTTTCCAGGTGAAGATTAATTACTAGATACAATCCAAATAACTTCTCATCAACATAAGCTTCAAATACAACTTTGTGATCATGGAACTTACCAAGTTCGACACCCATCGGTAGAGACCTTTCTAATGGAATTCGAGGGTCAAGATCCCGTTTCAACCTTCGCTCAGTGCTTGCACTTGTCTTGGCACTTGTCCTCTTCTTAGAATGGCTTGGATGGCTAGGTCAGGCTTCATCCGGGGCCGCTCTCTTCTTCCCCATAAGGGAAAGGAATGTTGAGATAGAGAAAATGGCAGTGACATGCTCAAAGAGGGCCATTGAGATGGGAAAGCTTGGAGAATGGAGTCGACTTGAAGGTGTGAAGGTCATGAGACACAAAAATGAGGGTTTTGTGCCCAAATGAGTGGAAATAAAGAAGATGGATAGTCGCAAGAGATGGGTTTACGGAAATGGTGGTAGATGAGTGTAGGATATGGAAGAAATGAGATATGTGGATGTCTAGGGAAGATGATTTGAGAGAGAATGAGAGTTGTTAGTGGGTTTAGGGGTGTTTTTGGGGTAGGAATGAGGTGAAATGAGCAAATGGGGAAAAGAGGGGATTAAGTGGGGGGTCCCACACGTGAGAGTGGCCCCACATGAGTGGCCGGACGGCGGTGCACCGCCGCACTCCACTGGGGTGTCCGGCAGTGGCCACCCCTCCCGGGGTGCTGTGTACATGCGAGGGACCCCCTGGGCCTCATCGAAAATTGCGATTTGGGTCCATAGACCCATAAGAGGTACTTCCTTGGTCTAATACGCATGTATTCACACCCTTTGGCTTATTTCAAATTTGGGAGTCGCTGACTTATAGTCCAAACCTGTTGATTGACGACCTAAAAGGGACCGAGATCATTTCACATGATTTAAGACGCGTACGGGCTACACTACAGTAGTCAATCTCACCCGTCAGTGAAACTTTGGGATCTTATATGGTCTCTAAATTCCATCACCCCCTTCCTAAGTCAGAGTGCGTCCAAGTACATCGTGTTACCTATAACCCAGGTCCAGTTTAATCCAAATCATGCTCTGATACCATCTTGTAAGGGCTCGAATTTTGAGGGTCGAGCAAAGCTCTACTCCCGAGATCCAACGCATTACTTATGTAACATGGATAATGATGTTTAGATGTCATACATAGCAAGCATTAAACATGAGTGGGATTATACTAAAACAGCATATCATACTCCAGAGATAATGTAATTAAGCAACTAAAGTCTGAAGCACAAGTATCTAAATATGAAAGTATTTCACAAACTCCGGATTATGAGTATGTAACCGGGCTGAACATATACATGTATTGTTTCAGAATAGACAAAATATCAAAATTTACAGCATTCAACTAATCCATAAGTCCCTGTAATCTCGTCGAATCATCACGAGGTCTACACAAACTCGCCTGAGAACTGAACGTAAAAGAATTCTTCCTCCTCGCCTAAGAAGTCCTACTCTGTTGCATAGACTTCCCCATCAGCTGCATCTACAACGGAGTCTAATTGGTGTTTTAAACTCCATCCTAGAGTGGGAATGAGTGGCCAACTCAGTGGTACTATAAGGCAAAAGTTAACATGTTATTAAGTCAATCAAGCAATAATGATAAAGCAGCACAACAATCATATCCTAAATACTCTTGTTAATGCAGGGATGGTATGCAGTAATGATGCATGCCCTCGCATGAAGCTCCCTTAAAAGCGACTTCGACAACCAAGTTCAAGCATGAAAACTCCCTAAAGGTGCAACTTCCTCACCAAAGCACATGCAATGGGTGCATGGTCGTGTTAGCCGAGTACTTAATTAGGCTTACTCATACAGCAGATTTGGGAAGCTAAGGTACCTCACCTTTATATCATTAACCCAAACTGAAGGATCCATCTAGGGTCGTTAATCCTAGTTAATCACATACGATAAGTAAGTTGTAGGGCATCACTCCTAATGAAAAGTAGTGGATAGAAAAATTCAAAATTTTATACTCGCGGTCACTATGGGGAGGCTCGTCACCTCAGCATAGGTTAACAGCTCGAACACGGTGTCCCAAACCACCATGCCCGGCTCATGAGTTTGGGTTGCTCACTAGTCACTACGGGGAGACTCATCACCCTAGCGTAGGCTGACAGCTCGACCACGGTGTCCCATACCACCATGCCCAGCTCATGAGTCTTAGCGGATCGTGATACCATGGTTAAAGTGGGTCTTCACATTGGAATGGGTACCTTAGATTCAAGTAGTAATGTTCATACATGGTAAACATATAATAGGCCAATCGGTTTATTAGGCAAGTTTGATTAGTACAAGCACACGCTGACTTAATCAACATGGAGCGCATAAGCACTCCTCATGGCCTAACCACTGTCGACAGTCGTCGTGTGACCCGGATTCATCGAATTACCTAATGTGGCGAGACTAATTCAACCACCTATACATGGATTGTTACTGATTGCCTGGACTATGGTGTAGCCTCAATCCTACTCAGATGTAACAAGTAAACACATGTAATAATAATTCCAGCATTTAGCAATTAATCCAAACAAATCTCTCAATTGAGCATTTCATCATACACATTAAGTATATACCTAACACTTGCATTTTATCATAAACCGCGTAAATGAAGTTAAATTTACATGAAGGAAACTAGACATATGCATAAAGTGATTAAGAATCCTATTCTTAATACTCTTAATAAATACTTAACAAATACAAATCATTATAATCTCTCATTCAAACAATTTATCAAACACTTAGGCTACCCTTTACCCAATATATAGACTAGGTTAGTTACAACACTTATTTTAGTAAATCCTTATATAGTGTGGTCAACATGCATATAACAGCGATGAATTCTAAATTAGTAGGCATGGCAAGTATAAATCATTTTTACATGTTCATTCAGACATTTCAACAAACACATGGAATGCATATTTTGTTCAACATATCTCATACATGTAAAATATATTGTAATCGGTGTGTGTAAGACAATAATGTAGCAATCAAGTCAGACATAAAACATTAACTGACATTGAAAGCATTGAAAACCATAACCTAAATATTTATAGTCTGCACCTTTCATCGGAATACTCGATTTGGACGCGGTTCAAACACTATGTTCCCGAAAACGGAACGTCATGCACCTAAACAATGAAATAGGTTAGCTATTTCATCGACTACTCTATTTGGATCTCTAAATCAAGATTAGGGTTAGGATTTCTTACCCAAATCGTAGCTAAGATGGATTGTGTAGTGAAACAGCAGAGGTGATTCAGCACGTGGAGTAGCGGGAAAGAATCACAGCAACGATCTCCCTATTTCTCTCTTCTCTTATTACTCTTTTCTCTTCTTTTCTCTCTTCTCTCTCCTAGGGTTAGAAAAATTCGTATGGAATAGAAATGAGGTGGTTTAAGGGCTTTATATAGGCCCAAAACTAATGCAAATGGCCCCAGGGCCATGGTATACTTGGTTTCTATCCAAAGGGCCACTATTTTTGATAAACAGGGCCCATAGGAAGGTCCACAACTCACATACATCGCAAGGTAAGTTCCCTGACAATAGATCCATGATGTGAATTTTTTACGGTTGGATTAGCTGATCGATCGTGAAGGACCCATGTCAGATCAACGGTCGTACTTACTTGATCGAGGCCACAAGTATACAGATATGTGCAGGGAAATCTCTTTTTCCCATGGCTGAAGTATGGTCTGAAATAGACGGTCTGAAATCTTCAATTTTGTGCATGAGCGAATGGCCCAATTCACTTAAGTTCTAATATATTTTCTAAAGATATTCACGTTTCTCACACACTTCACTCAGGACTCAAGTTATGTGTTTTTAGATACTATTTGGGCTCGATTCTCACGGTGTTTTTCAAGCCCAATAGGACGGACATAATCCTATAATTTCACGGTCATCGGACCTTCGACGTGCAGTCTTTTTGATACGGAGTTTCAATGTGCTCCCAAGAGCGATAGACTCTTGGGATTTCTCCTAAGTTTTTAAGGGATATTGAGTCAATGGTATTAATAATTTGAGTCTTTCCATTTGTGGAAATGGTGGTTTGAGTTAAATCCACCAATTATTTAGTTTAGTGCTTAACTAAATTTCGCCCTAATTATGACAGAATAAGGTCCTAAGGTAGTTCTATGTCCTTTTTTGTCACTTTTAGTAAGCATATTATTTTAATTATTTTTTTACTAGTTCATCATTAAGTCTACTTTATCTCTATAAAATTTCATTAAATTTTGTGTTCTAGAAAAATTCTAAAAATTCTGAAAGTAGTAGCTGTTTGAATTAATAATTTTTGGATAGTTGTCACATCAACCTAGATTTAACTATATTAAAGTTTTTATTTTATTTTTTAGTTATATCTATATGAAATTAGACTTATCAAGCTTCAATCTAGCTTTTGAATCACCTAAATCGAAGTTACATTAAGGGAGATATGACTTTTTGAAGTTGGTCGAAAAATGCAGAAAATTGCAGCGAGGGTCCACTAAAATTTGGTGCACCGGCGGCGCGCTGCCGACAGGGCAGTGGCACCGCACCCCTCTGGTGGTCCTGGTAGTGATTCCACCACTTGATTCTAGAAATGAGTGTATCTTACAAATCGGAATGAGTTATTCGACATGCAATATATTATTTTGGGGTAGGAGAAGCTAAGCTATCTAAATAACCTGGTTATTTTGTGAGATTCCATCAAATTATTGGTCTAAAGTCTATTTTATTTTTACTTTTACTATTTTTAGTAAATTTAAGTTTAATTATTCTTCTTCATCATTTAAACTTTAGGATTTGTGTCTAATATGAAAGTACTTAGAATAATTTGAAGAATAAGGTGGTGAAAGGTGAGATTTTTGAAGGAGATGGATTGGAAAGAGGATTTGAGACTTAAGGATTAAGTTTTGAGAAGTCAATAAGGTGTTATGATAGACCCATTGCCCAAGGACATCCATCTCTAAGTTGGAAAAAATATGAGATGTTACAAGAAGTGACATAGGAGGCAATGTTCATCCCTATTGTCACCAATTCCTGCGAGAGCCATCAGAATGGGTTGGTGTAATCTGGATGAATTTAAGTGGGGTATTTGATGGTTTTTTGGGGATATATGAAGAGGATTCTATGCTAATATAGCTGGAGCACATCGAACAATGCCACGTCATCCACTAAGCGGTCAAGTGATCGTGTAGAAGCGGTTACAAGAAATATGACAAGTTTAAAAGCAGAGGGGTTTGAGTCATGGTAAACAGTTACAACAACTATCAAAATATGGGAAGAATTTAGATGATCGAGTTAAAGCTATAAATAAAAAATGATTTTAACAAAGCAAATTGTCTCATAACAACCCAATCAAACCAAATCTATCTTTCAATTATTTGTCATTTACATTCCTTAGTATAACAATTTTACTTTCTACATGTCAATTACATTCCTTAGTGTAATCCTTTACTTTTGCTCATTGTTTACATTCCTTAGTGTAATTTGTAGTGTTAATCAAGTAGTTGTTAACTTTATTTGTAATTCAAATCTATGCTCATACGCTGGATTCAGTTCAAGCATTAATCAAAGTTCTCTATCCAGAAATATGTTTTCCAGCTGTTTTTTCCGACCTACTGCAAGATTTTTCTTTTTGTTTCTCTTTTATTTGTATCAAAAAAGTCCTTTCGTGTGGAACATAAAAGCACAACCCATTATCAGAGGACAAATCCTACCCTCTGACTCTCGCCTTATCGTTTTAACATACTATGTAAGTGGCTGAATAGGTGACCGATCTTACTCAATATCGATCACATATTTAGCATCTCCTTTTGTTGGTGCTTGGGGTCATAGTTGTTCAGTTATATATGCATTCAATTCCAACACACTAGCACTTATCACGTGGTAAAAATTGTAAACCGATTAAAGTTACGTCTACAGTTCGTTTAGCTTTATATATTGTTGAGAAAAATACAGAAATACTGATTTTCTATAAAATTATGAAAACCAAAGGACCAAAATGATTTGAAAATAAGGACAGGCTGAAGTACTTCTGGGATGTTGTCCTTAAAGCGTTATTTACCCCTACTCAAGTGAATTGAGTATGCTGAAAGGTTACAAGAAATTTACTTCTAGGATACAACGAGCCTGGTATGGGTCTACGTTTAGCAAACACGAAGGCCCACCAATGGAACTCTATCACACAGTATGTGATAGAAAATAAAAGGAAAAATCCCAGAAAAATAGAGAAGAAGATTTATGAATTAGACCACTGCACTGGTCTGTTCTTCAACTACTGGTTCAGATGAACCGTTCTTAGACCACACTGATGGTCTAATCTTCAGGCAATGGTTCAGATGAACCTTGATGTATTGATGGAACTTTAGTCTTTAGGAGTGGAGTGGCTATGTTTATATGGGTTTTGCTGGAGTGAGTTAGGATGGTTTGGAAACCCATCCAAGCCCTGTTTATATAGGCATTGGTGGCTGGGGGTTATGGTCTAGGAAAATAAATCTCTTTAACCATTTTTTAGCTGTTGAAAAAGCATAGCCCTTATTGGCAGTTTCTAGATGTTGTGCATGAGCCATAACAGCTACTAAATGCTGACTGTTTCCGATCGTTGTGAGACACTGGCTAGCCGTTTCTAGTTGTTGGGCTAGCCACATGCAACAGTTTCTACATGGTTAGCAATCAAGTGCATGAGTAGTTACACATCTCCGCAACATCTCTATTTTCCAGCCTCTATATATACTAAGAGACCTCTCTTAGTTCTTTAGTCTTTACTGAGAGACCTCTCTTAGTTCTCTAGTCTTTCTTCCAGCCAGCCATCCACCTTAGCCTCTTAGTCACACCACGACTCGCACACGTCTCACGTAAGGTCGTGAAGGAGCGACCTTCTGCGACACAATGCGGAAGTGTGAAGTGCAAAGTGCGCCACTAGCACTTCTAAAGCTACACTGCCTCACATGCCCATGGCCTCTCACCGAGCCCGTGCCCGTGACCATGACCGTGACCCAGACCGAGACCAAGACCAAGACTGAGCCTGTACTCGTGCCCAAGCATGCACGGGTGTTCCAGTGCGCACTAGAACACGCAAGCTCCATACTCCTTGGACTAGGTGAGTAAATATTATAATACTCCACTATTCTCATTTAAACCAAAAAAATTTCTCCTCCTTTTCCAATGTGGGACTTTTCCCAAAACCCATGAAAAATGTATTTTTCAAATATTTTTATATATATTATATAACAATTTTTTTATTAAAAATATATTTAAAATCAATATTTACAACAATCCCCCACTTGATTTTTTTAAATATATTTTTTCAGAAAAATATTTTTGGTAGAATAAACAGCTTATATGCATAAAGAAAGATATCTTTCGATTTGAATCTTCCCTCAGTGTAAGTATCTCAGAGCTCTATCAAAATGACTGGTAGTTGTAGCATTAAATCAGTTATTCTTACATAATAGAGCTAGAGAAACCACACACATATTCACTATGTGTTTATTAGAGTTCTCACAATCTTGCTCAGCACAATTAATTGCCATGTGCTTATCCTATTTCATGAACGATCCCGAGAGAAAACTCCAACTCTCATGAAAGATGGCACCATCTCTATGTTCACATAGGTGAAATCCTCCAATGTCTTTGTTACTATAAGACACTTATCCTTTAGATTGGATTTTATTAAGAGTTATACAACTCAACTCTCTTTCATAATGCTCAACATTTATCTATTATGGATGAGGTCTTAAATATTTTAGTACTGAAAATTTTTCACATATTAGTAACTTATTTTTACCCATTAAACTCAAAATTAGAGCTTTTTTTATTTTAGGTTGGGTTACCATCACTGGTGGAACTTTGATTAAAGAGTTTCAACCCCATCCCTCTAGATGTTTCCTTTATTAACTCTCTCGGTAGAGGTTTGGCAAAAGGGTCCGCTAGATTATTGCTTAATTTCACATAAGAAATAGCAATGATTTCATCTTGAATCAATTATCTTACATAATCATGTCGAAGATTTATATGTCTAGACTTACCATTATATATTCAGTTATAGGATTTAGCTAATATGGCTTCACTATCATAATGTAGTGACACATCCGATATAGGCTTTACACAAAAATGGATTTCTAATAAAGGATCCCTAAGTCACTAACCTATTTGCATGTTGTAGCTAGGGCTATGAATTCAGACTTCGAACTCGAGTGTATTATACAGGTCTATTTTTTGGATCCCTAAGACACAACTGCACCTCCTAGGATGAATACCCACCCTGTAGTAGACTTATTGTTTCTTGCACTCGATATCCAGCTCACATCGGTATATCCTTCCAATACGGCAGGAAACTCTGAATAAAATAGTCCTAAGTGTTTGGTTACTTTTAAGTAGCCAATGACTCTACTAATTGCATTCCAGTGTTCAGTACTAGGGTTATTGGTAAACCTACTAAGTTTACTCACAGCATATGCGATATCAGGTCTAATGCATTGCATAGCATACATAAGACTCCCTATAGTACTCGCATATTCCAATTATGCAACTATTCTTCCGTTATTCTCTTTTAGGTTGATACTTAGATCAAATGAGATTTTTACTTCTTTTATATTTAGATAGTTAAACTTGTTTATTATCTTCTCAATATAATGAAATTGACACAAAGTATAACCCCCACAATATTTTTTAACTTTGATACCTAAAATGGTATCTACTTATCCAAGATCTTTCATTTTAAATATGGAAGATAAAAACCTCTTTGTTTCAATCACACCCTCCATTATATTACTAATTATTAACATGTCATTAACATACAGATAAATAATAATCATACAGTTACCATCTACTTTAGAATATATGCATTTATCAACTACATTATGCATGAAACCATGAGATAGCATTTTGGAATCAAACTTCTCATGTCATTGTTTTAGTGCTTATTTTAATCCATACAAAAGATTTGATTAATGTGCATACTTTATTTTCATTTCTTGGTAAAATGAATCCTTCAGGTTGTTTCATGTATACCTCCTCATTGAGGTCACCATTCAGAAATGTGGTTTTTATATCCATTTGGTGGATGTGAAGATGATGTATGGAAGCTAGCACAAATAATATCCTAATGGATGTTATCCTAGCTACAAGAGAATATGTGTCAAAATAATCATCCCTTCTTTTTGTCTAAAATCCTTAGCTACTAATCGAGCTTTAAAGGTTTAGATAGTCTCATGAGTGTGATATTTCTTCCTAAATACCCACTTGCAACCTATGGGTGTAGAACCTGAAGATAAGTTAACTAGTTCTCATGTTTGATTTGATATTATAGAATTCATTTTATCGTTTATAGATTCTTTTCAAAAAGCTGAGTCTCTAAAGGATACAACCTCTTTATATGTTTTAGGATCATCTTTTATATTCATTACTATAGGTATTTTTCTTATAACATTTTCTCTATCTCCTTCTACAGGATGGAAAAAGTTATGTTGAGAGTCTATATAGTCATTATCTAGACTCTTCTCTATTCTTATTTTTTGACTCCTACAAGGTTCAACAGCAGCTTCCACTATTTTGTGAAGTTGTACTATTTGATTCTCTATCAGGAGTTTGGACTTCATTATCCTTTTACTCCAAGGATAGTGAGTTCTCAAAGAACTCAACGTCTCTTGATTCTATTATGATATTAGACTCTAGATCTAGAAGTCTATAAGCTTTTCTATTTTGTTCATACCCTACGAAGGCGCACTTAATAGCTCTAGGTCCTAACTTAGTTCTTTTTGGATCAGGAGTTCTATAATATGCAATATACCCCTACAATTTAAGATATCCTAGGTTAGGTTTTCTACCTTTTCATGTTTCATATAGAGATATTTTATATTTTTTAGATGGAATTCTATTGAATATATGACACGCTGCAAGCAGTGCCTCACCCCATAGACCAAGTGGCAACTTTACTCGTATTAGCATTGAGTTGACCATCTCTAATAATGTTCTATTCTTCCTTTCTGCTATTCCATTTTGTTGACGTATGTATGGAGCAGTACACTGATGTATTACTTCATATTCTTCACAGAAGTTATCGAACTCATTAAAGAAGTATTCTCCTCCTTTATCGCTACGAAGAATTTTTATCTTTTTGTTTAGTAGATTTTCTACTTCTGTTTTATATATTTTAAATATGTTCAATGCTTCATTTTTACTCTTTAACAAGTACACATACACATATCTAGAGCAATCATCAACAAAAGTTATAAAGTACATTTTACTTCCATGAGTAAGAATACCGTTTATCTCACAGATATCACTGTACACAAGATCCAATATTTGAGACGATCTCTTGACACTTGGAAAAGGTTTCTTTGTCATTTTAGATCGTATGCACACTTCACATTTATCAGTATCATTTTCTATGTATGAGATTAAACCATTCTTAGCCATGAACTTCAAAGTACTATACCCTATATGGGATAGTCTATCATACCATAGTCCAACGGATTCAACCATATACGCAGAAGTGCTACTTTCATTGAGAGAAAACTTAACCATACCGTTACAAGCATATTCCTTTTCGACAAAATTCTCATTCTTTGATAGAATCATTTTTCCTAACTCATACACCACCCTTAATCCTGGTTTACCCAGAAGATCCCCAAAACTAAGTTTTGCCTCATGTCTGGGATATGCAAGATGCTTGTCAGAATTAATTTCTTTCTAGAGGTGATATTTAGTTCGACAATTCCTTTGCCGACAACCTTCGATCAGACTTCATTACCCATTTGGACTTCTTGACCATTGGTCAATTCCTCACAGGTTTTGAAGGCTAATCTGTTGTACCACACATGTATGGTATCGGCAGTATCGTACTACTAACTGGGAACCTTTCCTTGGATGGTATTTGAAAGTGCCCTAGTTTGTTAATTAGCATGAGTGCTGAGTTGGCTAGACCGAGAAGCTTTATAGGAAGATCAATCAACCATCTGCCTCAACTGGATGTGGGCCCGAACTCACCACAGGTAAATCTTACCCTCACATCCCATGTCCTAAAACACCAAGTAATTAATACCGTTAAAATTGATTAGAATATCATAGGGTTTTTAGGTTAGAAAACTTTTTCACACTGCAGAAAAATCTCTGAGTTTTCTACCTTTATCGATTTATTGACAGGCGGTTCGATGAAAACGGACCTTACTGTCAATGTTTCAAAACTAACTTGATAATATCGAAATGAGGACTTAAGATGTCCAGCAACCGCATATACCTCTGGACGGAATTATTGATGTATTAATAGCCGTATCGATATCATCGATAATTGAATCTCGAGTCTATCGAAGTTGACTTGATAAAATCGACATCATATACGTTGTGTCCAATTTCTGCTATGAAAAATTGCAAAATCTTCGATATATCGAAGTACTCCTCAATATCCTCAGAATTCAAACTTCAATGATATCAAAAGCCCTTCGATGATTTCGGATTGGACACTGTTTTCCAACAATATTTTCAGGTTGTTTATCTTGGATAGAGGGTCACCCGATAGAATCGATATTCAAATATCGATGAGACATTGGGTCAATGACATCGAGAATGGACATAAACCATCTAGCAAGCTTAACTGGAAAATCCTTTGGATTTGTCGATGCATCGACACGACTATCGATATCATCGACATTCAAATTCCGATGATATCGAGTGTGCCTCGATCACTCCTTTGTCCTGAAATTCTTCAAAGCAAGTCTCTCTCATTTTCAAATGTCGAGGAATCGAACCTCATGTCAATGAAATCGGAGTTTGAAATCCTATGACATCGACGCATGTTCGATTTCCTCGACCAGCTGGCAAAAGGTTTTAAAAGCGTTTGACATTTGAGTTCATGTCATCGATCGGACAGTCGATGTTATACGCTCGATGATATCGACCCTGCTCGATGAATCGAACTCTGTCAAAAATGTGATTGTTTTATATCCATTGGAACCTTCTGCCTATTTAATGTGAGCTTGCCCTTTGTTGTTGGATAGAGAAAAAAAAAGTGTTTTTGGGTGCTTAACCCTAGATCATATACCCTTAGCCTTTTTCTCTCATGGGAGTTCATCCTCCAATCCACCCTCACCATTGACATTCAATAGAGTGGATTGGGGAATGAACTTCCGCATTCAAGGATCCTCCAACTACCACCTTAATGGCAAATCATTAAGTTGGGATGCCTTGAATGCATAGATGATTAGAATCGCTCTATCTCCCTTATAGGAAAATATTCAATAGAGTAGGATTCCATTATATCCTTGACCCAACCCGTCGCCATGAATTAGTACATCTTCTGAGTTGTGGATCAAGGAAGATGAAGTTCTTCATCAAAGGAGGAGATCTTCAACAATGCGTTGAAAGGGACTCATCTGCTTATCTGTAAGTTATTAGAGTCCAGAGGACCCTTGTGATCATTCCTTCTATAGGATTGAGTTTAAGGTGTTTCACACCCCTTGTAAGCCCACGTAGGAGGCCTCCGGTAGGAGTATACGTGGTGGGTGCTTTGTGTTGATCCTTGCTCTGTGGAGAGCATAAACTCTTAGGTCCTTGTAGTAGGTCCTTGACCAGGGTGGTCTAAAAGTTGGGTGCTTTATGTTAACCCTTGCTCGTGGGAACATAAACTTGTAAGGTTCCGTGAGTGGATCCTTGGCCAGTGTGCCTAAAATTGGGTGTTATGTGTTGACCCTTGCTCGTGAGAGCATAAACTGTCAGCCTAGGTGTAGGTTGTACTAGTTAGAGGTAAACCTGATTTAAAACCTCTGGTTTGAGGTGAACCTGTTGTGAGACCTCCTTAGTGAAATCCGGTACACTCAAGGGTTGAGTGTATCAGCCTGGAGTGGAGTAGACAAGTAGTCGAACCACTATAAAGATGACTGTGTTTGTGATTGATATTGGTCTTTAATTACTTGTATGATTTTTTTAAATGCTTTCATAATTGAATATCTAAGATCACACCTCACACAGTCACATCCATCATAATCTACAAAATGTACCATATTTACCTATCAAATAGCATTATGATTGGATCCTCTATTTGGCTTGGAAGCCATTGGAGTTACTTTGAAGAAATCCTGATTCATGCATATCTACTTAGGACAAGCTTGATAGGATTTTAAATAAACCTTAAAAATTTTATAAATGTCCTATTCACCACCTATAGGATATATTGGCATATTCTACTTCAACTAAAGCGGTTATTACCGCAATTTCAATTGGTATCAAAGCGGGTCTCTCTTAAAGGGCTTCACCGCCTAGAGAGTGATCTTGACTGAAGTTGGTAATATGGCCAAAGGAGAGGGCTCATCGGTCACTAGACGTCCAGTATTTGATGGATCAAATTATGCATACTGGAAGGCTAGAATGCACTACTTTCTGAGATCGTTGGATCATGATGTTTGGGATTAGTTGAAAGAGGATATGCGCCACCATCTGAACAAATAGTACTTGAAAATGGAACAACTATCACCAAACCAAAATCCAAAGAAAAGTGGACAGCATTCATTAAAGAAAACCAAACTGCTGAGGTTAAAGCCATGAATGTTATCTATTGTGCTGTGTCCTAAGATATTTTTAATCAAATCAGTATGAGTGGGACAGCCAAAGAAGCATGGGATTTGTTGGAAACTACCCATGAAGGAACAAGTACTGTGAAGAGATCTAAACTGCAACTCCTGACATCGCAGTTTGAAAGTCTCAGAATGGAAGAGCATGAGACCTTCATACAGGTTTTCACAAAACTGAATATCATTTGCAACTCCATGGGTGGATTAGGTGAGAAAGTTCCGGTCCCAAAAATCAGTAGAAAAATACTAAGATCATTATTAAAACAGTTCAATCCTAAAGTAACAACCATTGAAGAATGTAGAAACATAGATGAAATGAAAGTAGAAGAACTAGTAGGTTCCCTACAAACATTTGAACTACACTTCAAACAAACCCCAAAATCTAAAACCACTGTCCTCAAAACTCCAAAGAATACAACAAATGAGGACATTGAAAGTGAAAGAGAAAATGAAGATGAAGAAGTGGCTTTATTGGCACAACGATTTAGAAAAATCGTGGTCGTCCATTTAAAGGAAGAAAGGTGGACAATAAACATTCTGCACGTAAATTTGGCAAAAAGACCAAAGAACCACAATGTTATGCCTGTCAAAAGTTTGGACACTTGTCTACTGAATGCCCAAATAGAAAAACTAAGGGTAAAGCAATGGCTGCCACATGGGATGATACAGAAAAGTTAAACTCAGAATCTAGTGACTCAGAAAGCAATGGAGATCAGAAATCTTTGAAAATTCTTATGGTCTCCACTTCTCCAATCATTCCCTTTGAAACTAAGAACGAGGAAGAACCGCAAGCCACTGAGTCACTTCCATCAGATAATGAGGAAACTGAAAAGGAAGAAGAAGAAGTACAGAATAAACTACAAGATGCTTACAATCAACTCTACATCCATAGCATCAATATAGTTAGAAGACTTGGAATATAAGAAAATAAAAAGGAATTACTGTAAAAAGATCTGGATAAAACCTTGGACATTAATACACATCTAATTTATGATCTACAGCAATATCATTCTAATAATGATAGATTAGAAAGAATCAATATCATCCTTAAATCAGAGTCTGAAAAACTAACCAAACAGGTTGAGCTATTATAAGAAAAAAACATGCTCCTTTAAAATGAAAATCATACACTCTTATTTGATTTAGAAGAATCTAGAAAACTTGTTAAGATAAACTATAAGTTTTTCCAAAGTGGTGAGAAATTAGAAAAACTCTTAGGAATGGGAAGACAAGGAAAGGACAAGAGTGGCTTAGGATATGATAAATTTAAAATAAAAACTTGAAATGCAGCATTAATGGCTGAAAAATCTTTTGCTTCAGGAAGTAACACAAGAGCTACTCCAGACTATCATTTATGTGGTGATTCGGGTCATTATAAGTTTAAATGCTTGACACCTAGGAGGACACAACAGAATTTTGGTCAAAATCATTTTGGTAAAATCAAACTAACCAGAAAAATAAAAGATGTCAGGAGTCCACCTATGAATATGGATAAAAGAAATACACATCCATCACCACCTAGATTGAATGACAGAATGAAGGAGTTATTGAATCAAGTGGCTTAGTTAAACAAGAAAACTAAATCTACCATAGTCAAAAATCCTATCACAAAATGGATAGTGAAAGAAAAGAAAAATTGCCTGATAACTCACTCTATTCATATACCCTGAAATATTAAGCATGGAAAGACAAGTCCAGATCATGCATCTAGATATGGATAGCGGCTGAAATGATGCAATTTTGTTAAACTCTTAATGTTATATCTGAGGTCTCTCACCTTATCTTTTATATATAAACATCTTGATGTTTATAATTTTTTGTTGTACAATGCTTGTACAAAATTTTTGTTGTGTATACTGGTTGATATATAGAAATACTTTACTACACATAGAAGATTGTTGATATGCTGATAAATGATAAATATACATCTTCGATATGTTTATCGATAATTCATGGGCCCTCTTGATTAAATCGACCAAGGATCGATATCATCGACGCCTTTTTGGAATCTGAGAAGTCGTATGATCGAGACTGTTATCGAAGGTTGTCTCGATAACATCGAATGGGGTCCATCGATATCATCGAAACAAAGTTCGATGATATCGAAGAATACAGCCCGATAAAAAGTGGTCGAGCGGGAAAAATACATTTCCTTTCTAAAAAGATTTTTTTTCTTCCTTGCTCGTCCCCTTCAGCCGGAAGTTCATCGGTGGGTTCCGGACGTTCCTCAAATCATGTAATACTCCTTCTATTCCCTCTTCACTATCAAGATTTCATCTTGGTCTTGTTAGGGTATTTCCTGATCTTCGAAAGGAACTTTGCTCCTCTATCTCCATTCTTTTCAAATCCCTTTCTAAGAGAATCAAAAAATGAGGAAGGACAAGGGGAAATCGTCCGAGCCTGGGGAATCTTTGCAATCATCTAGACAGAAAGTACTTGCTCCAAAGAAAAGAGCAAGAGCTACTAATCCTGGGACTCCCACTCGGCAGCGAACACAACCGACCACACATGGCGAACCCCAATCTAGAGCTCTGACGCCTCCTCCTGCCAGAATAAATCCGGCGCTGGCAAAGTACACTGGGCGGAAGTTAATTTTTGAGAGAAGGGTCGACAGGGAATGCCTACAACCATATAATATGGAGCCCCTGTTAGCCAAAATCGGATGGCTACCTCTACTCGATTTTGGGGGTCCTTATCACTATGAATGGACCTACCACTTCTTTGCCTCTTGTCATTCGCCTGTGTCTGATCCTCCGTCCATCACGGTTTCTGTTGTTGGCGATGATGTAGCGATCACTCCAGTAGTGATTGCAAACATTCTTGGGCTTACACTATCACTGGTTGGTCTTCCTGACTTGGACCTGGAGAGTCCTGAAACCCAGTCTATGGTTACCAAATTTCTCTGTCATGGTCATGATATCCTCTGGTATCAGGAAATGCACTAAAATCAAAGTTCATGGAACCTCTGTATCGTATTTTGCATGGTATCTTTACCTCAAATATATATCCTAGAAGTACCAATCAATCTGATCTCACCGGGTTAATGGCCATGATAGTTTACTCCGTAGCTGTGGGAATCAAAATCTACCTTCCTACCCTGATTGTTCATCAGCTAGTATATGCCATTCATACGTCTCGGGACGTGCACTTGCCCTATCCTTGGATCATTAACTCTATATGCAATGCGATCGGCTTTCCCACGACAAACGATTCAGAACTTCCCCTTCAACACTTCAACATGAACAATATCAGAAGGATGGATCTAAAGTTCCACAAATTTCCCGAAGACGAGGATTCAAGAAGAAGGCGATCATGGTGAAGGGGATGCTCTAGCAGAAGGTGCTGGAATGGCTGAGGGTGACCCTCCTGCATCTTAACAGGCTCCACCCCCGTCTGACCCTGGTCATGCAACATGATTTAAACTACAAAAGGATCGGATTGGCGTGATACAACGAGACGTAGTCCAACTAAAGGAGTCAACCAATGCACGATTCAATGTACTGGAACGTCTGGTGCAAGGGGTGCAACAGTCCGTCCAGCAATTGGTTGATCTGCTCACCTGCCATCGGGACGATACAGCACCGTCCTCCTCTGCTCCTCCACCTTAGTGAAGACATCCGGGATCTATCACATACACTTTTCTCTTATATCTGCGTATGGGCATTGGTATCTTTTTTGAATGCCCTATGATTCCATGAGTATATGTGATACATTACTAACCTACAAAGTCTGACTTTTTTTTGTTGTTGATGTGCCCAGGGATGGGCTTAATACTGGTGGTTGTTTTGGTCTTTTTGGGTGCCCGTCGATGGACTGAATTTTATTTTGGTATGAAATGAATGATTATACTACTGCCAATCTTGGGCATTATATGTATATTTTAGATACTGTTGGTTATGGCAATCTATATATCATCAATCTTTACTGCCATGTTTACATTCTGTGATTTCCTGTTTTATCTGGTTATAGCTCCAATGGTGTGTGATGCATATGATATTTTGATCTATATATTGTCTGTTATGCATACATGGTTTACATCTATCTATTTTGTGCGTATGCTCCCTGAGTGATGGTTCTCCCATATTATCTAAACTTCAGTCAATATCAACTGTTATATTTACCTTTGCCAATGACTAACAAAAAGGGGGGAGAACAAATCTACACCCGCCACAGGAAAATTGTGTGTGTATCTGCTTATGGTGATGCAGGTGTTAAGAGGAGCAGCTGCAAGAAGAAAAGGGGAGAATATAGTTAGGGGGAGCAGCTTCTGGATGTGTGTGCATGTGAATTAGATAGCATTGTACAATTGTGTAAAGTTCATGTACATACAATTTAGGATGTCAGTATAGAAGTTGTTCTAGGGTGTTTTGGTATTTTGTCACATAATTGACAAAGGGGGAGATTAAAAGTGCCCTAGTTTGTCAATTAGCGTGAGTGTTGAGTTGGCTAGACCGAGAAGCTTCATAGGAAGATCAATCAACCGTCTGCCTCAACTGGATGTGAGCCCAAACTCGCCACAGGTAAATCTTAGCCTCACATCCTATGTCCCGAAACACCAAGTAATTAAAACCCTTAAAATTGATTAGAATACCATAGGGTTTTTGGGTTAGAAAACTTTTTCACACTGCAGAAAAATCTCTAAGTTTTCTACCTTTGTCAATTTATCGACAGGCGATTCGAGGAAATCGGACCTTGCTGTCGATGTCCTCGAAACTCACTCAATAATATCGAAATGAGAACTTAAGATGTCCAGCAACTGCATATACCTCTGGACGGAATTATCGATGTATCGATAGTCGTATCAATATCATTGATAATTGAATCTCAAGTCTATCGAAGTTGATTCGATAAAATCGACATCATATATGTTGTGTCCAAGTTCTGCTATGGCAAATTGCAAAATCTTCGATATATCGAAGTACTCATCGATATCCTCAGAATTCAAACTTCGATGATATCGGATTGGACACTCTATTTTCCAGTAATATTTTCAGGTTGTTTATCTTGGATCGAGGGTCACTCGATAGAATCGATGATATCGAGCCTAGGTCGATGGCATCGAGAATGGACATAAACTGTCTAGTAAGCTTAACTGGAAAATCCTTTGGATTTATCGATGTATCGACACGAATATCGATATCATCGACATTCAAATTCCGATGATATCGAGTGTGCATCAATCATTCCTTTGTCCTGAAATTCTTCAAAGGCAAGTCTCTCTCATTTTTATATGTCGAGGAATCGAACCTCGTGTCGATGAAATCGGAGTTCAAAATCTGATGACATCAACACATGTTCGATTTCCTCGACCAGCTGGCAAAAGGTTTCAAAAGCGTTTGACATTTGAGTTCGTGTCATCGAGCGGATAGTCGATGTTATCAAGAGTATACGCTCGATGGAACCTTCTGCCTATTTAATGAGAGCTTGCCCTTGGTAGTTGGATAGAGAAAAAGAGAGAGTGCTTTTGGGTGCTTAACCCTAGATCATATACCCTTAGCCTTTTTCTCTCATGGGAGTTCATCCTCCAATCCACCCTCACCATTGGCATTCAATAGAGTGGATTGGGGAATGAACTTTCGCATTCAAGGATCCTCCAGCTACCACCTTAATAGCAAATCATTAAGCTGGGATGCCTTGAATGTATAGATGATTAGAATCGCTCTATCTCCCTTATAGAAAAATATTCAATAGAGTAGGATTCCATTATAGCCTTGACCCAACCCCTTGCCATGAATTGGTACATCTTCTAAGTTGCGGATCAAGGAAGCTGAAGTTCTTCATCAAAGGAGGAGATCTTCAACAATGTACTGAAAGGGACTTATCTACTTATCTGTAAGTTATTAGAGTCCAAAAGACCCTTGTGATCATTCCTTTTGTAGGATTGGGTCTAAGGTGTTTCTCACCCCTTTCAAGCCCTTGTATGAGGTCGCCGGCAGAAATGTACGTGGTGGGTGCTTTGTGTTTACCCTTGCTCTGTGAAGAGTATAAACTCTTAGGTCCTTGTAGTAGGTCCTTGACTAGGGTGGTCTAAAAGTTGGGTGCTTTGTGTTGACCCTTGCTCATGGGAACATAAACTTATAAGGTTCCGTGAGTGGATCCTTGGCCAGTGTGCCTAAAATTGGGTGTTATGTGTTGATCCTTGCTCATAGAAGCATAAACTGTCAGCCTAGGTGTAGGTTGTACTGGTTAGAGGTGAACCTGATTTAAAACCTCCGGTTTGAGGTGAACCTGTTGTGAAACCTCCTTAATGAAATTCGGTACACTCAAGGGTTGAGTGTGTCAGCCAGGAGTGGAGTAGACAAGTAGTCGAACCACTATAAAAATGACTGTGTTTGTGATTAATATTAGTCTTTAATTACTTGTGTGATTTATTTAAATACTTTCATAATTGAATATATAAGATCACACCTCACACACAGTCACATCCATCATAATCTACAAAATGTATCTTATTTACCTGTCAAATAGCATTATGATTGGATCCTCTATTTGGCTTGGAAGCCATTAGAGTTACTTTGAAGAAATCCTGATTCATGCATATCTACTCAGGATAAGTTTGATAGGATTTTAAATAAACCTTAAATTTTTTATAAAAGTCCTATTCACCTCCCTCTAGGACATATTGGCATATTCTACTTCAACTAAAGCGGTCATTACCACAATTTCAGTATTCACCTCTGTAATCATAGCCACAATATCGCCTTCCTCTACTACACTTGCTTCTTTTTTAGATTTGCGATATCGATAGACTCAAGCATAGTACTTGTTTTTCCCACAGACATAGCGTGGGCCTTTGAACTTTCCGTTCTTCTTTTGGGTGTTTTTCTTGAATTTTTCTTTATTGGGTTTTAGGAAATCATCCTTATCAGGATTCTTGTTATTAGTATTTTTCACTACGTGTACTTTGGACGAGGAATTCTCGTTGTCATTCTTTTTATCATGGTTGTGGGATTCTTCCTCAATTCTGAAATGTTTCTAAATTTATTTCAGTGTATAGTCATCAGTCTTATACAACAACTTCTTTCTATAGTCTTTCCACATCAGTGTCAATTTACCGATAATAGCCCCGACTTGGAGTGATTTAGGAAGATCAATCTTAATAGCTTTGATTTTGTTAACTATTAGCTGTAGTTCTTGAATTTGGGCTAGCAGCGATTTATTATCTACCATGTTATAGTCGAAGTACCTGGCAATCAGAAACTTATTAGTACCTTCTTCTTTAGCCTTGTATTTGTACTCCAGAGTGGTCCAAATTTATTTTGCTGATGACATTTATGTGTACAGATCGTACAAATAGTCAGAGAGTGTATTCAGAATGTGTCCATGACACAAGAATTCGTCTTGAGCTCATTTGGTGCGGGTAGCAACTTGTTCTGGTGTGTCTTTGTTAGATGCTTCAGGCAACAGCTACAAATTTGAATCTATAATGTAAAAGATCTTCAGCGCTGTCAGAAGAAACTTGAGTTTGTCTTGCCATCTAGTAAAATTGGTTCCATCGAACCGGTCAAGACGAATCAAGTCTTAATTCATCAACTTGATAGACGATACACTATCGGCTTCCATTGAAATAACGCTTTAAGATTGTTGAGAAAAATATAGAAATAATGATTTTCTGTAAAGTTATGGAAACCGAAGGATCAAAATTATCTGAAAATAAGGACAGGTTGAAGCAAGTCTGGGACGCTATCCTTAAAGCGTTATTTGCCCCTACTCAAGTGAATTGAGTATGCTGAATTGTTACAGGCAAATTGCTTCTACGATACGATGAGCCTAGTATGGGTCTGCGTTCAGCAAACACGAAGGCCCACCAATAGAACTTTGTTACACAGTATTTAGCAGAAAATAATAGGAAAAATCCCAGAAAAATAGAGAAGAAGATTTTTGAATTAGACCACTGCACTAGTCTATTCTTCAACTACTGGTTCAGATGAACCGTTCTTAGACCACACTGATGGTCTGATCTTCAAGCAATGGTTCAGATGAACCTTGCTGTATTGCTGGAACTTCAGTCTTTAGGAGTGGAGTGGCTATGGTTCGTATGGGTTCTGCTGGAGTGAGTTGGGATGGTTTGGAAACCCATTCAAGCCCTGTTTATATATGCATTAGTGAATGGGGGTTATGGTCCAGGAAAATAAATTTCATTGATCGTTTTCTAGCTGTTAGAGAAAACTAGCCCTTATTGGCAGTTTCTAGATATTGTGCATGAGCCATAACAGCTGTTGCATGCTAATTGTTTCCAACCGTTGTGAGACACTGGCTAGTCATTTCTAGCTGTTGGGCGAGCCACATGTAGTAGTTTCTGCATGGTCAGCAATCAAGTGCATGAGCAGTTACACATCTCTGCAACAACTCTATTTTCCAGCCTCTATATATACCGAGAGACTTCTCTCAATCCTCTAGTCTTTCTTCCAGTCAGCCATCCGCCTTACCCTCTTAGTCGCACCAGGGCTCGCGTAAGGTCACGAAGGAGCGACCCTTTGCGACACGATGCGGATGTGTGAAGTGTAAAGTACGTCACTAGCACTTCTACAGCCACACTATCTCACATGCCCACGCCCTTACACCGAGCCCAAGCGTGCGAGGTGTTCCAGTGCGCACTGGAACACGCAAGCTCCATACTCCTTGGACTAAGTGAGCAAATATTATAATACTCCACTATTCTCATTTAAACCAAAAATTCTTCTCCTCCTTCTTCAATGCGGGACTATTCCCAAAACCCATGAAAAAAAAAAAAAATTCAAACATTTTGTTGTATATATTATATAATAATTTTTTTTATTAAAAAATATATTTAAAATCAATATTTACAACATATATTGTATCTGCATGACCGTTGATTTGCATCCAGGTCCGGTCGTGGGTAAGTATAACTAATACTCACCGTTGAAGTAGTCAAAGAAAGGTTTTAGGATCCCGAGGCATCGGAACCTCAATAGTTCTGGAATGTGTCCAGCACGTACATCCGTGGCCATTGTTCCGTGATTTGGACCGCTTGTTTAATGGGCCCACTTAACTGGGAGATGCCCAAAATTTTACCCCATCGAAAGGTGCTAGCTATAAAAGTTTTGGCATTAACCGTCCTTTGAAACACTGACTGGACGGTTAGGATCTTCCAGCCTGAGATATTCTTGAGGCATCGCCCATCCACTACCTAGCCGATCAGATCAACGGTCTAGATTACAGAACCATCAGGCCCACTGCATCAGGAAACTACAATTTGGAGAAATACATAGTGCGCTCCCTCAAGTGCAATTGCCTCACGTGTGATCAACTTGAGTTTTGGATCCGTCTCAATTTTTTGTCTCATGTCCGGAAATGAGCTGGAAAAACAGATGGACGGGGCGGATTTCTCACAAACGTCAGGGTGGGCCCCACTTAGCTTCTCAGGCAAACCGCGTCCATGGATGCGCGCACTAAATAGGCCGGTTGTTTCGGTTCCTGGGCTTCCTAGTTGATGGAAATCTACTGTATTTAAAACAAATGCTTACATGCTTTAAGGGCATTAAGGGGGCGTTTGAATAGTAAGTTATTTAAGCTACTTATGCCCGAAATACCTTATCTTGATTTTTACTTATTAAGGGCCTCTTTGGGAGCGTGGATTCGGAGCCCCTTGATTTAAAATCCTCCTAGTGTTTTGGTAGCCTGGATGTAAATAAACTTTAATCCAAAAGTAGTTATGCATGATATATTTACAAGGGCTTGAATTTAATTATTAAATCAACTTTAATATCTATAATTATTGAGATATGTAATTTTCGACACAATGGTTGTAATAAGCCCGTTGAAATATATGTTTTGCCCGAAAATGATGAAATTCCAAGTCTCGAATGGGCCACAAGTGCAAAATCGTGTCTGAGTGCCTAACCAGCAATTTTTAACCGTTGATTTATATGGACAATGTTTGGACAGTGCTAGACAATATTTGGATGGTGCTGATTTACATGGACAATGTTTGGACAGTGCTGATCATCATTAATGGGCTATGTGCCCAATAGAATGATAGTATAGGTGACACACGTGCTACACCTGCAACTATTGACATGATTTCGGGTGTAATCCATGCTCTCACAGTGGATTTCAAACCTCAAAGAGGGGATTTGAAACCCCCGTTACTTTATACTGCCAAATATTCAGAGGATTTGAAACCCCCTCAAATTCCCTCAAATCCATGGTGCCAAATGAATGACCCCTAAGATGAAGTGATTAAATAATTTTAAGTTTTAAAAAAAAAAAGTGATTTAATTAGAATTAATGTTAAACTAAACTTACTTATGTTAAATAAATTACTTATATGATGCTGTAAGTAGAAAAAATAACTTATTTAGTGGTATCCAAATGGGCCCTAAAAGTTATAGTGCTCCTAATTGCATCCTTCACTTGAACAGTCCAAATAATTAATCTAAAACCATCTCTTAGGTACACACCAAATTTTATGAGCTACCATGCAAAAATCGCACTAATCTTTGAGCCATGGATGGGATGGTCAGTATTGCTTGAAAAAACGTGACTCTTTAGACTAATATGCAATTTATGGAATTGACAAAAAGTACATATTATTATAAAATTTATATTCGAGTACTGTTTTCAAAATGGTTTTAAATCAGCTAGCTTAGTATAAAATTTATATTCGAGTACCGTTTTCAAAATGGTTTTAAATCAGCTAGCTTAGATTTTGAGCCTGTGAGCAAAGGAATCGTGGCTCAGGTGGGCCAGTTGTGATGTTTATATGAAAATTTCCCTGACCACTAGGTCTGTCATCCCATGTAATTAGGCCTATGGCATAAAAATAATAATTAAAAAAAAAAAAAAAATCGTCATTCGTGAATCAGGTGGACCACACGATTGAAAATAATGTACACAGTAACACTGACCCTACAAAAAGTTTCATTTAGTGTGGCTCCCTGCACCACTTTCGTTTTTCATCGATTTCTGGTAATTTCCGTCTATCTCAGAACCATGCGTTTAGATATTGGCCCCACGTGCAATCTGCCCCTGTCAGTTTCGTCAACTGCTGCTGCGACCTGCCTATAACGTTGCTGCCACGTACGCCGCCATCGCACACGACCAATGACCACCTCTCATGTGTCTTCACCCATTGAACCACCTAAGACTTCCAACACCAGCCACCGCCAAAGTGTTGACACTTCAGCCACCCATGTAAGGTGGGCATCGAGTCGAGTCGGACTGGATTGGGCCCAACTCGACTCAGTCTGAAGTTTTCAGTGCTTGACCCAAACTCGATCCGATACAGGATCGAGTCCAGGTCCTCTGGCTCGATCTGATCCATTGTATTCCTGGCCTGACTCGAACCAAGTCCGACTCGGTCAGGAAAATCGAGTCGGATCGGGTTAGTTACGGTTCAGATCGAATATTCTTGACCCTAAAAGAGTTTCAATGGTAGATGTTCAATCCCACTGCTTTTTGCAGTGTGGTCCACTTGATCTTTAGATCTATCTTATTTTTCAACTCAAGCCTTAAGATGAGCCCGCCGAGTGGATGGACGGTTTAGATATAACACATACCTCATGATGGGACCCACAGAACTTGCTGACAAAAACACGCCAAACCAGTTGTGCTGGTGCGTGGTACACCTGCCGATTCGCATCCCAAGGTTTTTCCTTAGGACGTGGATTTTATGCTATGTGGGCCCACAGTGATATTTGTAAGAAATCCACACCGTCCATTAGTTGTGAGGGCTCATTTTAGGACATAATACTAAAAAATAGGTGGATCCAAAGCTCAAGTGTGCTGGACGAGAGGGAAAACAAAGGAAAGTGGTCATTGAATCTACATAGTTTCCTCTCGTAAGGGCCACTTGAGTCTTGGATAAACTTCATTTTTGGCAGCATGTACTAAAATGAGCTCCCAAAACAGATGGATGGTGTGGACTTATCACAAACATCACATTGGGACCCACCTAACATCCCAAACAAGAACGTGAAAGGCTTGCTTATGTCGTCAGGGAGCTCTGCTCGAGGCATCTCGAGCCGTGTGAGAAGATGATTTGGCTACTCCCCATCCCACCAGTCAAAGGATGGAAAGTCGGTGCTCTGTGGGCCCCATCATGATTTATTTACTTCATCCATGTCGTCCATCTATTTTTCTAGATCATTTTATGGTATTAAAAAAAAGAGAGAGAGAGAGGTATATCCCAATCTCAAGTGGACAACATTACAGGAAACAATGGTGAATAAACATTGTGCGGATCGGATCCAATCGGATTGGATTCCGGATCGAGTCAGTCCGAGTTGACCATTAATCCGATTAACGGTCGGATCTTGCTGGGCCAGCTCAATCCGACCCAATCCTGTCCTTTAGTTCGTATCTGTTCGGGTTGGATCCACCGAATCGGTCCCTTTCTGCCCAGCTCTACATGTGACAACATTTAAATATCAACTACCCTTAACATCTTCATGCCACTAATGAGATTCCATGGTTGCGGTCATTTCTATTCGAGTTGGTTTTTTTCCGTTATTATATCTATTCCTCTTAATTTTGTGACAACTAGACAATAATTCATATAGCATCTAATCCAGTATTTATGAGCATACTAAACATATACGAGTATTTTATCCATATAAATAAGAAAGGGTTGGGAAGTGTCAAAACTCTAATTATCCTAAATTATGTTTAACAATGGCTTGTTTGTTTTTTTGAATTCCATGGCAAAGTAATATAATTGGGTTATCATTTTAATTTCTAAATATTTGTTAAATAAATATTAAGCACATAAATTGAGGGTTAAATATATATTTAATAGTTGAGATAAATTATTTGTGACCATTACAATTTTACATTATAAAATCTTAATTAGTAAAATATTTTATTAAAATAAATAATGAAAGCATATCATTATTGTTGATGAAGAAATTTGAACGTCCTCCTTAGACTACTTGATACCTGCAAGAGAAAACAAAGATGGAGATCCTGGCTGCAGCAGGGGATCCTTCAATACCAAAGTCAGACAGGCAAGCTAGGTCTAGTAGAACGTAGGGTTTTGGGATGTGATTTGTGTGCACCTTTCACCATTAGAGATGCTCTTATTTATAGCGGAAATGTGCGGTGATGTAGATGGCAATCTCCCTATTTAGTAGGTGCGTATTGTAGAGGGAATCGTATCCTGAGCGTGTTGCAATTATCTTCTCAGATCTTCGTTAAAGACCTCAGATAGATATTTGGCAAAGATCTGTGTGTTGCTGTTATCTTCCGAGATCTTTGGCAAAGATCTCGAACAGATCTTTTTGAAAAGATCTGAGAGGTCAGAATCAAAAGAAACATGTGGTAGGACACCGATGGCGATCATCCGGACTGGCCTACATTGTCGTCCTAAGGTCGAGCATCCGAGGTGGCCTAAGTAGCCATCCTGAGGAGTAGTTTGCTGACCTGGATTCTCTAGTGAGCCGTAGTTGAGTTTTTCCTCAACATTGAGTAGATCACCGACTTGCCAACATGTCATTAGACATCGTATGCGAGCATTGAGACCGGGCTCTCTTCCTTAGTTGAATATAGACAAAATCAGGGATGACCATCCTCTTCATGTTATCGTACGGTGCAGGGGCCATTGCGGAGCTCAGCCTTAAGCTCGACATCGTATAATAAGGTACAACAAAATACCATTTCTAGCCGTTGAGAAGATCCTTTGTTAGCTGTGACATTAAATGTGAGCAATAACTACTGCGCGACTAAGTCCCCTATAAAAGGGGTATGCCCTAGCAGTGCAAAGGCATTTTCTCCCACTGCCTCTCTTCTTCTTCTACCCACTGGACTTAGCGATTTTTGGTAAGTCAGAATCCCTTCATACCAGTGAGCTTTGCTTCTTCTGATATTCTTTGTTCCCCCTCTCTTTCATTTTTTCTTCTTTCTACATTTTTCGGCCAAAAATATTTGATTCGTTGGACAACTGGGATAAACCCGTGATGTTCCAAGGTGATTCTGAGCCGGAGGACTGAGACTGGCCGAAAGAAGCTTTATACGATCCACCATCTCCGATCATGTAACGTCTCGAAAAAATCCTTATAAAGACCCGAGTAAGGATTAAATTATGTAGAAATTAGATAAAAATTAATTAAGTACTAAACTGAATTAATCAGCAAATTAGTTCGAATCGCTTTCGATACGAATTGCAAGACCCAAAACTAGTAGAATCGCTAACTCTACATTACTTAAAAACCTAGGATCATTCTCAAAACCCAGTTGCTCTCGTGAGTATCTTGAAACTCCGTATTGGACCTGGACCACGCGTCGAAAGACCAATTACCGCAAGACTATACGGTTATGAACGCCTTATTGGGCTTCACTACCATCTTGGGAATTAAGTCTAAGTAGTATCCAGAAATGCACAACTTGAGCCTACTAAATAGGGAGTATGTGGGAAACGCGAAGTATGTGGGAAATGCGAATATCTTTAGAAAATAAACTCAAACTTAAGTGAATTGGGTCGTTCGCTTGTAGGCCAAATTTAAGATTTCAGACCGTCAGATTCTGACTCAACTACACCCTTGGATTAAGAAAATTTCCCAATACATGTCAGTGTACTTATGTCCCTAGTCGAGTGACGATGGCCTTTGAACTGAAACTGGTCCTCCACGGTCGATCCACAAATCCCATCAGACTAAAACTTTAACCTAGTATAGATCCATTGTTAGGGAACTTTCTTCAGATCGTTAGCGGGCAATGGACCTCCAAATGAGCTTCGTTGGCTCGAAACAGACGACTTTTGGTTATTACCTAAGTATACCATGGCCCTGGGGCCATTGACATCAGTTCTGGGCCTATATAAGGGCCTTAACCCACCCCTCCCTCATTCCATACGAATTTCCTAACCTTAGGAGAGAGAAAAGAGAAAAGAGAAGGAAAGAGTGAGGAGAAGAGAGAGGTGAGAGATAGTTGTTGGGATTCATTTCCACCGCTCCACGTGCCGAATCATCTCTCCTGTATCGCTACACAATCGAATCCGAATCCATTTTTGGGTAAGAAATCCTAACCCTAATCTATTTTAGGGATTCAAATAAAGGAATCAGTGAAATAGCTAACCTATTTCATGATATAGGTACCCGTTATTCCATATTCGAGAATATAGGATTCAAACTAAGTTCAATACGAGTGTACCAACGAAAGGTGCGGACTATAAACATTTAGGTTATGGTTTTCAAGGCTTTCAATGTCAGTTAATGGTTTATGACTGACTTGACTGCTGTCACATGTGCTTAGGTGCGATGTTTTCCGTGTATTGCACATATATATGAACTATGTTGAATATAATGCATTCCATGTGTTTGTTGAAATGTTTGAATGAATATGGAATCATGATGTGTGTTTGCCATGATTATTGATTGAGAATACATGATTGTTGTATGTGCGATAACTCCTTCATGAAAGGATTTGAAATAATATATGTTATATAAATTTATTACATGTATGTTGATATGTGTAGTCTAAGTGTTTAACAAAATGCCTGAATGAGAAAATGCTTGTTGAAATATATTTAATGAGGGTGTTAAGATAGGATTCTCAATTACCTTATCTATAATAACAGTTTTCTTAATGTAACCTATCTTGCTACTACGTGATTTATGGATAAAATGCCTCTGTATGATAACATGTGTACTATGTGTTTGTTAAAATGCTCAAATGAGATTTATATTTGAATTGGTTGTCACTTTTTGTTTGACTATCACATATGAATGCCTATTATGTTTGAGTATGATTGGGACTAATACGTAGTCCAGGCAATCTGTAACAGTTTACGATCAGTGGCTAAAGTAGTTCGCCACGACGGATACGTTCGATCAATCCGAGTCGTACGGTGATTATCGACAGTGGTTAGGCCACGAGGAGTGCGTATGTGCTCCATGTCGATTAATTTAACGTGCACTCGTACCAATTGAGCTTGTCAAGTAACCTGATTGGCTTGATGTATGTTCACCATGTATGGACGCCACTGCTTGAATCTAAGGTACCACTTACCACTGAAAAGCCCGTTTAACCTTAGTACCACGATCTGATAAGACTCATGAGCTGGGCATGGTGGTATGGGACACCGTGGTCGAGCTGTCGACCTACGCTGGGGTGACGAGCCTCCCTGTAGTGATCAGTGAGTAACCTAAACTCGTGAGCCGAATACAGTAGTATGGGACACTATATTCGAGCTGTCGGCCTATGTTAAGGTGACGAGCCTTTCCCATAGTGACCTCGAGTATAAACTAGGCCTATGCCGAGGGGACGAGCCTCCCATAGCGACCTGAACTTGACTGTCCACTGCTTTTAAATCAGGGGTGACGTTACCCTATAACTTGCCTATCATATGTGAGTTACTAGGATTGACGACCCTAGATAGATCATCATTTTGGGTAAATGATATAAAGGGAGGTACCTTAGCTTCTCGAATCTGCTGTATGAATAAGCCTAAATAAATTACTTGGCTAACACAACCATGCACTGCATTGCATATGTTTGGTAAGGAAGCGCACGTTTAGGGAGTTTGCCATGCATGATCATGAGATGATGTCGCTGAGGGAATGAAGGGGAGGGCATGCATCATTACTGCATACCATTCCTGCATTAATAAGTACGTAGGAAATTATTGTTGTACTGCTTTATCATTACTGCTTGACTGAATTGATAACATGTTAACCTTTGCCTTATAACTCGACTGAGTTGATCACTCACTCCCACTCTAGGACAGTGTTTTAAAATACCAACCAGATTCTGTTTTAGCTATAGATGACGACGATGCTTGCGAAGTGGAGCCTGACTTTTATGATAACGAGGAGGAGTTCTCTGACATGCAACTCTCTGATGGGTCTATGTAGACCTGGAGTTGCGTCGACGGGACTACAGGGATACAAACTAGTTGAACATTACATTATATCATTTTGTGAATTTTGGAACTATATATGTAATTATTTAACCTGACGACATGTTCATACTCTAGGGACTTACAACCACTTCTATGCTTTATATCTATCACAGTCTTCCGCTTGTGAAATCTAATTATCTCTGGAGTATGATATGCTGATTTAGTGAAATCTCATTCATGTTTAATACACTAATATAGACAACATTTAATCATCATTATCTATGTTGCATAAGTAGTGCATTGGAACTCGGGAGCTGAGCTTCTGCCCGACCCCCGATTTTCAGGGCATTACAGATCATGATGATGAGCCATTGAGAGATTGTCCTCATTCTGAGGGCGAGGGCTTCTGCTCAGTCCTCTGTAGAGCGGCTCGCGGGCATTGAGGTGGAGTCTGCTCCGACACGGGAAGAGGCGACTCAGTCTCCTGTGGAATCTGAGAAGAACGGCCCAGTTGGATCAAGTCTAAAGGAATCCGACCTAGTGTGGATCAGGTCAAAGTACCACATTCTGAATTTAGTTGTGTTCCGAGCTCCTGCACTTGGCAAAATTCCAGGTGATCCCATGGAGGGTAAAGTGGCAGTGTATCTGGTCGCCCTACAGTGCGGCCTGAGGCTCCCATTTCACTGCATCATTAAGAAGGTCATCTCGCGCTTGAGGCTGGCCCCTATCTAGATAATTACAAATGCTTGGAGGGCTCTGGTGGGGGCTTTCATCCTATGGTTCCAGCTCAGACAACCCGAGTTGACTATGAATGAATTCATCCACGTGCACCAAGTGAAGGCTAACCCTTTCCTTTAAGGTTGGTACTATTTTTCATCCTAGCCGAACAAGGGTAAGGGCATCATAGCTGAACAAGGGTAAGGGCATCATCACAGATGCCCCGACCTCCCATAAAAATTGGAAGAACAAATGGTTTTGGGCGTCATGGGCTAGGAGGCTCTGATGACTGTCGGGCTGCGACCTTAGGCGTCATGGGTGTGGGAGCCTCTTTCAATCAACCCTTCCAGCTCTTTTGAGGCATGTGTAGACCACTCCCCTGATTTAAATTATAATATGATTAGGGAGATGGACGAGTCGCTTGATATGATTCTGGAATTTAAAACCACCCAGTTAAGGCCATCATCTGAGCTGTCAACCCTTGATGATATAGTGCCTTTACTGAGTAGTAGCAATGAACAAAATCTTCACATCAATGCGCCTACTGATCCACAATCTATCTATGCAGGGTAAGGCAAGATGTATTCGGTAACAATTGACTCTCAACAAGGTGAAGAGCAAGAGATATGTTTTCCTCTATTCTAAGAGAAGATGAAGGAATCATTGGGCATATCATCACAGACCTCAATATGGAAAATGAGCTTCTCTCAACTGACTATCTCAACTCTCTAAAAGATTGCTTGGCATATTTTGTAGATTCAAATGATCCCATGATAAAAGAAATAATTGATGCCTCACAAAATAATACCTCGGTGGTTGTTACTGACCGAGAGAACCCTTATTCTAAAACCCCTCCTTCCACAGATTTTGAATGTTTACCATTAAGGGAGGAGGGGCTGAAAGTTGAACTAAAGTCGGAAACTTCAGAATATTTTGAGACTACATCACCTACTAAGAATTTCTCTGAATTTTATCTACTTGTAGTCTCTGATTCACCATGTTGCGCTAACTCTGAAACTTTCTCTATCTCAGGTGAATCATATGTAATTTTAACACCTCAGGAGATTAAAAGGAAATTTTATGCTAAGGTCCACAAATTTCTCTGAAAATTCATGCTCCAGGACATCCAAGCCTATTGTAAAAAGGGATTTTGGATGATCTTGTTGAGAAACCTACTGAGAAATTTATCAAGATATTGGCTGGAGGATAAACCTTGTGGCATGACGGAGTTATTTTCCCCTATTTTCCTAGTTAGGTTTACTGCTTTCAAAGAATTTAAGATTAGGAAAGTTTTCTTTCCTTTGTTTTAGGATAGTTTGCTTTTCGCTGTTTAGGATAGTTTGTTTATTGTCTGTTGAGTCTTTTATGTTAACCCATCTTCACATTGAGATCATTGGAAAAGCCTCAAAAAATTCCTTCTTCAGGTATTATCTTTCCATCACTTTCATTTTCTTTTCATTGCCTCTTTTGCATTACATGCTTATTTCTTTTACATTGAGGATAATGTAGATTTTAGGTTGGGGGTTGTGGATTAGACAAGCTAATCAATGTTTTCTTAGTCTTTGAGCAAATATTGCAGGAAATTGAAAATTTTTTGAAAAATTAAAATTACAATATGCTTAATGTTAATGCCTTATGTCTCTTGGAGTTTAGTTACTTGAAAATTTTCAAAATTAAGTTAAGTCATTAATCCTTGATTAGAAGTTTTAAACATTGATTGAGTCATGATCTCACATGTTACATCTAGCTTACACAGTAAAGTGTCAGTTTGATATTGAATTGTTAACTTGATGATTATTACGCATGGAAGGAACCAACCTGGGGAATTTGTCCATCATGTTTAATAAAAAAATTTGAAAAGAAAGAAAAAGAAAATACCCAGCTAAAAAACAGTTGTCGTCGAAAAGGGCTACCTATTAAAGATCTTTAAAAAGGTTGACATAGTGTAAAAGCCATCGATGGAAAAATCAAAAGCTGGAGAAATAAAAAAGGGAATTAAAAGATGAACTATAAGGCAAGTTTCAGTTTAGGTTTTGGTTGTCCTGAATGCTCTTTTAACTATCAATGTTATCATGAAAGTGAAGAACTGAACCTTGGATTGTGATAAGTCTAGACTTCACTATACACCCATAGAACTCAATGTTTGGAATTGTTCTAATTGGAATATTAATGCTTTGAACTTGATTATGAAACTTACTGAGTGCTAGAGTTTACGAGAAGGTAATGCACAACATTGATGTATTTTAGAATTCTATTATCTGAATTATTTTTTTAAAACCACTTAAGCTTATAAAAATTATCCTATGGTTCTCGAAGTATTTTTCGCATACTTTGCTCGGGACAAGCAAATTACTGGTTGGGGATTATGTTAAGGGTCAAATATTGCATATTATCCCCCATTTATATCTTGGTTTTATGAAAATGATAATGTTTAATGTTCTATTTTACTCATGTTTGTGTTACAAAGTGAATTTAAGAGCTTAGATTGAAAAGAGTGCTAAAAGTATGGATTTGATGCTTAAGAATCACCAAGGCAAGGGATGGATCTTAAGAGACCAAGATTAAAGAATTCACATGCCAAAGATCCAAGAAAACCAAGTAAGGAATGAAGAGAATCAAAGATTTGAAGTGAAGAAAAGGAATCTTGAAATCATCCTAAAAAAGTATATTCTGAAACTCTGGGTCATTTTGTGAAGTTGTGCAGAGTGAAGTCTATTTTTAAAAACTTCACAAAGTAAAGTCTATTTTCACAAACTACGTAAATTTGAGGTGGTTTTTAGAATTTTCCAGCTAAGTGCAAAAGTTGGAGTTCCACAACTATAAAGAGGACTCCTTAGGATGTTCGTAGGCATCTTCTAGGGTTTAGGGAGTAGAGCAAAAGGGTGGAGAAACCGTCTCTAAGAGTTTTTCTTCTTCTTCCTTAGTTGTTTTCATGTTTTTCTTAAGAGACTTTGGTCTAATCATGTCTTTGGTTGGCTAAACCTCATAGCTAGGGCTGAGCAGTGAAGCTTGTATCATGATAGGATGTTACTATTGCTTTGATTCATGTTTATGTTGAACTCCATGGATTCTAATTTTGATATTTAAGGAATACTTTCAGTTTTTAATGATTTATTATGACTCAAATTACAGCAGATCTGCAATAGTTTTAAGTATCTTCTTTTCCTGATTTGAGATTGTGAAATTAGTAAGTCTTGTTGTTCACCATCATCCCTTGGACATGGTAGGGTGATGGAATCCTTCCTAATCTTCACAATTCTCCTACTTTGAGATTATGGGATTGGTAAATCTTATTATTTGCCATTGTCTCCTAAGCATGGTTTGGTGATGAAATCCCTACCAATTATCATAGTTCTTCTTCATTGAGAATTTGGTCGATGGAAGTTCAGATTTGGTTTTATTGATGTATTTTCCAATTGGATAGGATAGGACTCTAATTCTAATTGTGTTACTTGAATCAAGTAAGAGGGCTCCCTGATCACTACAAGTGGATCCTTGACACCCTAGTTCTCACCTTTAAATTCTTAGTTTTAATTACTCTGTTCACAATTACTCTCTCAAATACTTCAGAATTAGTTTCACATCTTCTTCTAGTTTTACTTCTAGTTAATTTTAGAAACGTACAAGTTTTAGTCTTTGTGGATTCGTCCTTGCTCTTATCGAGATTATTACTACATCACGACCCTACACTTGGGGTTGTGAACCATGATTCATCCCACAGACCTGGAGCTAATGATGAACCAACCTATACAGTACAGGTCAGGTCAGAATTACTTAGGGGGATGACTACAAGCTCTTCCACTAGAGACCCTCTCTCGACCATCTCTTACCGGGGATCGAGAAAAATGATGGTCGTCATGCGATGTTACATCCTTAAAGTCGTGGAGTTCCACTGGCATGCTTACTATTGATCTCCTTTGATATGCCCGACATCGTGCTTGGTCAGAAACTTCATTATGTAGTGGTAGGTTGATATAACCACTCGCATGGCATCGAGGAATGGTCATCTAAGGATGAAATTGGAGATAGAAGGGCAGTCGACCACAAGAAAGTCGATCATCATCGTTGTCTGGTTTTTTCCCTCTCCCTCAATGACCGGAAGCTGTATACGCCCCTCGGAGGTGACTCTATCTCCTACGAATCCGAGCAAAGGAGTTTTGACATAGCGGAGTTAGGACCTTTCGACCCTCATTTTTTCAAATTCATTGGCGAAGAGGATGTCGGCCGAGCTACCAGTGTCCACCAAAATTCGAAACACTTTATGGTTGGCTATAGTCATATCCACCACTAGGGCATCGTTATAAGGATGGTGGACTCCTCGGGCGTCCACTTGGTGAATGTCAGTTCGCAAGAAACCACCTTCTATTCTTTTGGAGGCCTGTAGGTGAGGTGGACCTGATGTTCCAATTTGCTCTGGCTAATGCTCCGGGCATGAGCTTGTGTGCTTAGTTCAAGTCTCATCCTCCCGCAGACCTATCGAAGATGGTGCAAATTTCTCTTGCGGCCTCATTGTTGTTGGTATTGTTGGGATGCTCGTTCTTCTGATCCGACTGTTCTTCCCTCCTACTAACATACTCTCGTAGATGTCTGTTGCGAATGAGGGTTTTGATCTCTTTCTTTAAGGTCGAAGCAATCGCTGGTGGAATGACCATGGTCCGATGGAAGTGGCAATACTTCTGTTTATCCTGCTTGTCAGCGTCAGTCTTCATCCAGTTCGGCCATTTTAGGAGTCATTTGTCCCAAACTCCCACGAGGACTTGCTTGGGCATAACATTAAGGGGAGTGTAAGAGGCAAATCTACTCTCAGATCGTCTGCTTGGATATTGACCTTTGGTCGAATCATCTTCTCTTTTGCCTTTGTTACTAGGAGCCGATGCTTGTTCCTCCTTAGGCCACTTCTCCCTGTTCGAGCTTACTCCACTCCTAATGGTTTTTCGCGAGCTAAAAAGCTCTTCGGCATTAGATTACTTCTGAGCTCGATTGAGAAGATGTCATCGAGGGATTCTTGCCGAACGAGAAGAGGAATCTCTCCTCCTTCAGGCCAGCCATCATAGCGGTTAGGGCGATTTGATCTAAATAGCCCCCACTTGCATTGCTTCTAGGTTAAAGTGTTTGATATAGTCCTTCAACAGCTCGTACTCCTTCTGAGTGATGGTGAGGAGATGAGTCGTTCACTTTCGCCTTTCTTTTCCTTCGATGAAGTTAGTAATGAAGGCCTTGGTGAGCTGAGTGAACAAGCTGATGGACTTTGGTTTCAACTGCCGAAACCATTTTTGGGATGCTCTTAATAAAGTGAAGGAAAATGCTCGGCACATCACTGTGGTCAAGGCACCATGAAGCTCCATCCACGCCGTGAAAGATTCTAGATGCTCGACCGGGTCAGTAAACTCAGAATAATGAGTAATATGCGGCATCCTAAATCTGGGCAAGAACTGAGCTTACATGATATCGTCGATGAAGGCTCAGTTTCATTCAACAGAGCTTTTATTGAGGTCGGAGCATGTGCGCGATAGGCTTGTCGTATGTCGTCAATCTAACCTCATCGTAGCTCATTGAGTTCGGCTTCTCAAAGGTGCTCGTTCTCGGCCACTGTCTCGGGAGCCTTACCAAGCCTCTTCATCTCCAACGTATGGCGTAGGTTGAAGGTAGCCTGCGTGGTAGTTCCCGAGGCATGAGAGGATGCACAGTTCGACACCTCATTAGTCCGTTTGTTCCTCTAAGAGCCGACAGGTGCTTAAGGTGGTGCAAAGACTTTAGTAGTTGTTCGAGCACCTGCCTCCTTAGCCCCCTGGTCAGGTGGAGGATTCTGTCATTTTAACATCTGCCTTATCTGATCGATGTTACTGGTCAGTGCTTCGACTTGATGTTCTAAAGAGACGAGGTGACCTCCCCATCTCCAGTACAACCACATAGGGCCCGTGGGTCCAGAATAAGCCGAAGTTGGGAGGGTGAGTCCCGATGGTCCACAGACTGTTCTTCCAGCACAGGACTGGGTGCATCAGCAGTGGTTCGGGCCTTCTTTCTCTCTTTCTCCATTGTTGGATCACTGTAAATGATGGGAATGACTTTCAATGTTGTTTCCCACAGACAATGCCAAACTATTAATGCAAAAATCTGGACGTCCTCCTTAGACCACTTGATACCTACAAGAGAAGATAGAGATGGAGACCTTGGCTGCAGCAGGGGACCCTCGTATGTCAAAGTCAGACGGGCAAGCTAGGTCTAGTAGAATGTAAGGTTTTTTTGTACGATTTGTGCGTACCTTTCACCATTGCAGATGCTCTTATTTATACATGAAAGGTGCGGTGGTGTAGATGACAATCTCCCTATTTAGTAGGTGCGTATTGTAGTAGGAATTTATCCCAAGAGTGTCGTAGTGATCTTTCCAGATCTTCGGCAAAGATCTGTGTTGTGGTTATCTTCCGAGATCTTTGGCAAAGATCTCGAACAGATCTCTTCGATAAGATTTGAGATGTCGAAATCAGAATAAACATATAGTAGGAGGCCGAGGTCGATCATCTGAGATGGCCTACATAGATGTCCCGAGGTCGAGCATTAGAGGTGGCCTACGTAGCCGTCTCGAGGAGTAGTTTACTAACATGGATTCTCTAGTGAGCCGTGGACGAGTTTTTCCTCAACATTGAGCAGATCACTGACCTACCGACCTTCCCTTGGACGTTATATCCAAGCACTGAGACCGAGCTCCCTTCCTTAGTTAAATATAGACAAAATTGGAGATGACCATCCTCTTCATCTTATCGTACAGTGCAGGGGCTGTGAAGGAGCTCGGTGTCGTACAATAAGGTACACCGGAATACCATTTTTGTTCATTGAGGAGCTCCTTGGTCATGGCTGGCGCTGGCTAATCACGCGACGAGCACAAATGTCCGAGCTGGCCTCTTCTCCTTATCCTGTCCATTTTTACCCATAACGATTATTGTGATCAAATATAGTTGATATTACCAAGTAAACGAAATTATAATTATCGACTATTTCCTTTAATTTACCGAGGTAACTACAAAAACAATCACACCCTATCTCAAATTAACTAAATTGCGGAGAGTAATGACTCCAAGTCAAAGTCCAAAAATCAAATTGTTCAATGATCCTAATTACTAGTTCATGGAAGCTTGATTGTTAAAATAGAATTTAAAATCGTCAAGTAAATGTTGACTAATCTGCATAATAATAATAATAATAAAAGAATAATTTTTGGTTCATGGTAAATTTAAATTGAGAATAGGAAACTTCGAGTGAGTTATATGCACATAAGCAATATCAATTTTTCCCTTGGTCATTTTTTTGTTCATTTCTTCAAGGTTAAAAAAAAGAGGGAACAATTTGACATGTATTTCTTATCAAAAGGAAGTAGATTAGGTGAGACCCCGGCCTCACCCAAGATAGTGCGGCCCTTACCATGGGGCCCACCTTGATGTATGTATTCTATATCTACACTGTCCATATGTTTTTCAAGATCATTTTAAAGTATGGTCTTAAAGATGAAGAAGATTCAAATTGCAAGTCAACCATACTCCAGGGAGTAGTGGTGATATTACTAAATTATCTGGGAAGACTAAGTAATAATCTCGAATATGTGACCTTTCACGCCTTAACACAACATTATCTGGAAAGACTAAATAATAAAGAGAGTGATCACTAGGTAAAAAGAGTTCATTTTATCATCTCTTTTTTGCACATCGGTTGCTATGTACAGAGAGTCTCGGAGGTTTTAGAGTTTAGATGCACAACCGTGACCAGATTGTTACTAGATTTGGCGTTATCAGATCGAGTCCATTAGTTATATCCGGATCATGCCAATGATGCTTCATGTTCGACCTGTTTGGATTTTCAATAATTTCTACGTCAATAGGAGATAATTTTATTAAAGTTAAGCTTAAGCTCAAAGAGTGTCTTATCCTCATTTTATGTGGAGTGTCTGCAAGGTCATATACATATTCAATAGGAGAGAGATAAATGATTTGTAACGAGTACAGTTTTACATTATAAAATCTTAATTAGTAAAATATTTCATTATGAAAATAAATAATGAAAGCATGTCATTATTGTGATAAAATGTAGTTGATATTACTAGGTAATTAAATGAAATTGTACTTATCAATAATTTCTTTTAATTTATTGAGATAATTTAAAAAAACAAAATGCACCCTAACTCAAATTAACTAACAAAATTGTGAACGAAAATTTCCCCGAGTCAAAGTCTAAAAAATCAAATTGTTCAATGATCTAATTACTGGTTCATGGAAGCTTGTTTGTTAAAATAAAATTTAAAATTTTCACGTAAATGTTGACTAATCTACGCGATGATAAAAAAGGAATAATTTTTAGTGGTTCATGATAAACCTAAACTGAGAAACACTAAATTTAACTTATATGTCACGTAAGCAATTTCAAATTACTGTACCGCATCCATCACCTATCACTCATGACGAGAGCATCAATTTTTCCATCGTCCATTTTTTGTTTTTGTTTTTGTTTTTGTTTTTTTTTTTTTTTTTGTCATTTCTTCGGGTTTAAAAAGAGGGAACAATTTGCCACGTGTTGCTTAACAAAAGGGAGCAGATTAGGTGAGACCTCAGTGTCACCCAAGACCATGCATCCTTTAACATGGGCCCACCTTGATGTATGTATTCATATCTACACTGTACATATGTTTTTCAAGATCATTTTAAAGCATGATCTTAGAGACGAAGAAGATTCAAATCGCAGGTGAACCATACTCCAAGGAGCAGTGGTGATGAATGCTCTATCATTAAAAACTTCTTAGGGCACACCTTAACATTTATGTAGTGTTTATTTTCCATCCAATGATAAGGTCACATAAGCCTGGATTAAGCGGAAAAACAAAGATCAGCTTGATCTAAAACTTTTGTGATCCATTAATGGTCAATCACCACTATTTCTCATTGTATGGTCCACCTGATAATTGGATCTGTTTCATTCAAGGTATAATGCCCTGAAATGATCTCGAAAAATAGATGGACAGTGTGGATATGGAATACATATATATCAAGGTGGGGCCCACGGTAAGGGCCGCACCAACTCGGGTGAGTCTCGGGTCTCACCAAATCCGCTCCCTTACCAAGTGGAGTGAACCAACTTTCTGCTATGCGGGGTGTATGGTTAACTTTCTTAGATGAATGGCCTTGACCATGGAGTTGTAAAGCAGGACATTACGTGCTTTGCTGTAAAATCTTTACAAAGACAGAAGTATCACATTAATGCCAATCTTTTTTTTTTCTTTCTTCTAGTACACCTCGCTGTCAGTTCACACATTCAATGCCAATCTATTAAGCGAACAGACGTCGAATCCCGTGTGGTGTTAGTACGTTAGTCTTGATATCTTAACCCTTTCCACTTTGAAAATGTGGTCTTGCATACCTTTTACCAAGTTGGTAAGACGCGGTGGATTTTATAATGTGATCCGATGGCGCATTCCGTCCGACGCAGTGTGAATACTTGACCGACTCGCCCATGGTTTATTTCAGCCCAACGGACGAGTTCAACTGGAAGCGGATTGCGAGCTGTGCAACTTACCACCGACTTAGGTTGCGTGTTTATGTGGGGTCCACAGAATCTATTCATTTTGCAATATCATTTAAAAGTGTGGGCCAAATAATAAGGCAGAGCCAAAGCTCAATCAGACTGCACCATGTAAAGAAAGTAGTCTTGTTAGGGGTACTGTAATTTTCGATCAAGCTGATATTTGGCTTTTGACTTCATTTGATGAATAGGTTGGATGGCAAAAAAACATCAGGGCGCACCTAAGAAAGGTTTCAACACTCGGTCATTATACCACAGCATTTGTCGTGTGTTCCACTTAAACTCTGAATCTGACTCATTTTTGCGGCAATGCCATAAAATGATCTCAAAAAGTGGATGTACAGTATTGTGTAACACATACATTATAGTGGGCCCACAGAACTCAGGTGACGTCAACACGGATGCGGTTTGGCTTTGTGGGCCCATCATGATGTAAGTGTTTTATCGATGTTGTCCATCCATTTGTCCGGATCATTTTACGACTTATTCCAAAAAATGAGGCAATCGAAATCTCCGGTGGACCACGGGGAAAAAGTTGTGACCAAATGTCCATCGTTAAAAACCTCCTAATGCCTACTGTAATTTTTATTTGACATCTAACCTATTGATTAGGTCATGAAGACCTAAACGAAGGAGAAAAAACAAATATAAGCTTGACCCAAAACTTTTGGGGACCTCAAAAGTTTTTAATGGTCAACATTTAATCAACACTGTTTCCTTGTGATGTCATCCACTTAAGATTTACATACACCTCATTTTTAGGACCATACCATAAAATGATATATAAAAATGAACTTACTGTGCAGATGAAACACATACATCATGTGGGTCCCACAGAACACTGTCCACACACCCGCGCAGTCCGCTTCCGTTAAAACCACCTTGTACAGTCCCACCTGCTCCCAGCACCGTAAGCCTATCGTATTACCGCATCCCATTTCCAACCAATTTCTCAAAAATTAAAGAAATCCAGCCCCTTCAAAACGTCCAACGTTGTGTAAAATAGTAAGGCTAATCTACTCATTGTTTAGGATAAACCTAAACCTACGTGTCAGGTTAGATCATCTTCTGATTCTTCATTTTAACGGTGCGGGCGTAGCTTCTGCTTGGATAATCTTGACTTTAAGGGCCTGTTTTTTTAACCAATTGCAACAGTTTGCTGACATCGACAGCATTTAATTGTAATGATCACATTATGTCTTTATTCGTTCTAAAATTTGAATACATGTAACACGGTCGGCTACAAATTTCTTTGGTAATATAATATTTGATTAAACAAACATTGTTGAATAGTAATATAATATATTTATGAAATCTAGTGTAACAAACCGCCTGTGATGCGTTATTGAAAATGAGCAACATGTTAGTGTTTTTTTCCCCATTAATCGAAAGTGATTTCCTGATTAGGCCGACCTTTTTGGACTGCCTTAATTAATGCCCTGCTCATGAAAGATACTTGAGAGGCGCGTGCAGGAAGATAAGCTTGTGTCAATGGAGTACCACCTGATCATATTAAAATCTAAAGATATCCCTTTTGTAACCCAGAGTTGTTTGATACTCTTGCTATGTACTCAATACACATGCATATGGAAATTGTATAAGTGACATATATCAACTCAAATTAAATTGATTAAATTGTTGAAATTGTTATGTGAGTTACTGTCCAAAAATAAGGTTGGGTAAACAGTCCTAAGATCTGATTCTTGGGCACTAGTCTCCTGAAGTGGGGTCAGTGAGTAATTTTTTTTCTTCATTTCAATGGTCCAAAAATGGGTGTTTCCTAACTCCGTAATCACTTGATCTTATAAGATTAACTTTTGGTTATTTGTTAGTTTATTTTGAATTACTCCAAATACTAATAAGAAAGTTTTAAATATCTAACTTTTAAGTGCACGTGTATTATCCATCACACTATGCTAGAGTATCAAAGCTTTTTTCTCTTATTTATTTATTTATATATATATTTTTTTATTTTTTATTTTTAAATTAATTTCGTTTCTAGTTTTCGTACTGATGAAGCAGCCCTTAAGTCGTAAGCGGATTGGCTGGTGTACCATACACCGGCTATATAGCTGCTGTATTTACGTGTCGTGTACAGACGAGCGCTGACGCTCCTTGAGCTCGGAGTTGTACGAACGGTTCAAAGTAGATCAAAGTTATATGGCTTCATGTATTTATTATATCTATACCGTACATCTATTTTTAGAGATCATTTTAGAGCATTATCCAAAAAATTAATCATATTCAAAGATTATCTGGACCACACCACAAATAGCAGCGGAGGTAATGATTTTAACTGTTAAAAATTTCTTAGGGCCCACCCTAACATTTATTTTCCATCCAATCTGCTCATAAGGTCACAAAGACCTGAATGAAGTAGAAAAATAGATTTCATATTGATCCAAAACTTCTGTAACCCCAAAAAGGGTTTCAATGGTAGATGTTCAATCTCTCGCTGCTTTTTGCAGTGTGGTCCAATTAAAAGTTAGATCTGTGTTATTTTTTAGTCTAAAGCCTTGAGACGAGCTCGCCAAATGGGTGTACGGTTTGGATATAACACATACCTCGTGATCAGACCAAAGAACTTGCTGTCGTCAATACATGAGCTACATTGGTGGTGTGAGGTACACCTGCCAATCCGCTTCCAAGTCTTTGAAACTCTAGCAGAGTGCAACGGATGGTACACAGGCCTCTAGAAATTACTTATAACTTATATATCGATGCAAGTAATTTACAAAATAAACTGTTCAAAAAGTGTATAATATTCTAGATGTATCATCAAACAAAAATTACACTCACTGGACTGTCTAACCATTAGATTGGTGGACATTTATTAGACGGTTAAAAATAAAAGTATCAATGGTCTTATTCCAACGAACCAGTGTCCACTAATCAAGGTCTAGGATTGCTGAAACAATCTGATTTTGGATTATAACTTAGAACCAGTAGGTTTCACAATTTTTATTCCACGTCCTAAATCCTACGCGCAGCGTGCGTATCACGCAGCCCAAGCAGCCAGAGTATCAAATAACTCCCCAGAAATTTCAGCTCCAAGACCACAAGCAATTGCCAGACCTGACACTATGCAGGAATGCTGAGCGACGGTCAAAGACGTTACTAATAATTACAATTTAATGGAAACCGGACGCGGATTTCGTCCTACCCCCGCCCGGACGGTAATCGGTCCGGGCAGGGCTCTTTGGAGACCACCGTGATGTAAGTGTTTTATCCAAGCTGATGATTGCTTTTTTCAGATAATTTTAAGGCATCATCCAAAAACTGAGCAAGGTACAGGCTTATGTGGACTACAAAGTGAGGATTTAATGTCCACCATTAAAAACTTCTTGGGAGTTGGAGAAGTTTCGGATCAAGCTAATATTTATTTTTTCACTTCATCCATGTCTACGTGACCTTATTAATAGGTTGGATGATAAAAAAAAACATCACGGTGGCCCTTTGAAAGGTTTCAACGGTGGGTATCATTATCACTACAGCTTCCTCCGGTGTGATCCACTGGAGCTGTGGACCTGTTTCAGTTTTGTTTACATAATTTAAAATTATTTGAGAAAAGTGATGGACGGCGTGGATAAAACACTTACATCACAGTGGGCCCCACAGAGCCCTGCCCGGACGGTGGCGGGGGTAGGACGCAATCCGCGTCCAATGGAAACCGTGAATCAAGACATCCTTTTCTTTTCAAAATCAGGCCCTCTCGATATTCTTGCTCACTCTACTCTTTTTCTTTGTTTATTTAAATGATTTATTTATTACTATTCAACATTGATTAATTGATTTGCGCCGACATGTATTGCATCCTGACGGACTTGGCCCAGGCAGGGGCTTTCTAGGCCTCACCGCATGTGTATGTGTGTGTGCACGAACATGTTTTAATTATGGCCTCTATCAATTTTGCCATTGTTTTAGAGCATGAGTTAAAAAATGACACAGATCCACAGTTTAAGTGAACTACAGAGTGGGGATTGAATCCCAATATTAAAAACCTCTTGAAGAACATTTGTATTATCCCTTCATCCAAGTCAGAGCGACCCTATCAAGAACCTCAATTGCAAATAAACATGACCGTGGGCTTTAATCGTGGGCATTGTTATCCTTACTATTTCTTGTGGTGTGTTATACTTGAATTTTGGATCTGCCTCAATTTTTAGCTCATGCTCTAAAATAAGTTAGAAAAATAAACGGAGGGCATAGATAAAACACACACATCACAGTGGGCACCATAGAGCCCCTGCTTGGAATTAATTTCAGGTCACACACTCACGATAGCGGAATTTCACCACCTATGGATACTCAAACCCTCGGTGTTGAAACTCCTGAGAGCCTACCACCCGAGCAAGAGTAAGGATCCACATCAGTTGTCATATGTTGACATTACATGTGGACTGATTTCCATTATGGGAATAATATCCTTTTGACTCATGTTATAGATGGATGTCTTAAATCTGTCTGTTGGTCTGTCGATGACATCGACAGGGTTTCGATGACATCGAAGCTAGTCGTCGATGATATCAAAGGTTGCTCGATGCCATCGATAATTGTCAGAATTTTTCACCCCTGGTCGCTAGACAATTTTGGTCTGTTTTCGATGACATCAATGTACCTTCGATGACATCGAAGATTTATACAGATTTTCTGCGAAAACGCAGATTTTACAATTTTTGTTTCTTATTCCGATTTTACTTCTTTCTAAACTTATATAAAGGGGTGTATGCAGGATTGGGATGTAATTTTAAGACTTTCTAAAGGAGTTCCAAGAGTTCCTAAAAGGATTTTAGGGTTTCTAAAGGGTGTAGCAAGGGTGAGATTCGAAGTAATTCGAATCGGGTAAGTCTTCTCTCTGTGTAATTTCTATTTTCATAGTAAAGATCTGTCGCTTTGTGCCGTAGTTTTTTCCTGCAAGGGTTTTCCACGTTAAATCTGTGTTCTCTTGTGTGTGCTTGGTGTCATTGGATTACTATCCTAGATCTAGATCTGTGTGATTATGTAGGCTAAAATCCAAACAAGTAGTATCAGAGCAATCGTTGGGGCACAGATCTGAATCTGCAGGATTAGTAATAATGGAAAGCACTAGGTATGAGATTGAAAAGTACTCAAGGAAAAATAAATTTGAGTTATGGAAGATCAAGATGATGAGTTCCTTAATCAAACAAGGCGAAGATGGTGCTCTTGAGGAGCGAAAGTCTACTATAACTTATGATGATTGGAATACTCTTAATAAGAAGGCTTTATCATCGATCCGTTTATGTTCCACGGATGAGGTTTTCTACAACGTCATGAGAGAGAAAACTGCGGCTAAGTTATGGGTGAAGTTAGAGGATGTCTATGCGAAAAAATTCTCTGAAAATTGCCTACACTTGAAGCGACAGTGGTATACCTTTAAGATGACAGAGGGTAGAGATCTGGAGGCTCACATCAGCAATTTTAATAAATTAGTTTGTAAATTGCTAGATATGGAGGAAGTAATGAAAGATGAAGAACAAACATGTATGTTGCTGAATTCACTTCTGGCGTCGTATGAGTTATTCAAGGACACTATGTGCAACACGAATAAAACCCTTAGTGTCGACACCGTTATCTCAGCCCTTCAAGAGAAGGCTATGAGAAAGCTAAACGGAGATATGAGGACATCTTCTAAAACACTGTTTACGAGGGACAGTGTAATGCCCTGAAAATCGGGAGTCGAGCAAAAGCCCAACTCCCGAATCCCAAAACATCACTTATGCAACATATATGATGATGATTAAATGTTGTCTGTATTAGTGCATTAAACATGAGTGGGATTATACCAAATCAGTATATCATACTCCAGAGGCAGTTAAATAACGCAAGCGGAAGACTAAGAGATGTATATAAGCGTATATGGAACGTATAGACCATTGTCGGTCTCTAGAGTATGAATACATTGCAAGGTCAAATAATTACATGTATTAGTTCAAAATACAAAATATCAAAGATAGTCCAACTACAAATGATAAGCCCTGTAGCCCCCGTCGATCAGGACGGTCTAAGTAAACCCACCTGATAAATGCATATAAGAGAACTCCTCGTTGTCGAAGAAGTCAGGCTCCGCCTTATACGTCTCGTCGCCATCTGCAACTAAGACAAAGTCTGGTTGGTGTTTAAAACACCGTCCCAGAACGTGGGAGTGAGTGATCAACCCAGTGGAGCTATAAGGCAAAGTTTAACATGTTATCAATTCAATCAAGCAGAAATGATAAAGCAGTATAACAATTAAGCCCTAAATACTCTTGTTAATGCAAAGATGGTATGATATGATGCATGCACTCGCCTGCACTCCCTTTACGAACTTCATCTCACAGTCGCGGTATACACCACTCCAAACACATGCTACTTCCTTGGCAAAGCACCGTGCAATGCAATGTTATGATCGTATTAACTAAGTTCTTACTTAGGCTTATTCATACAGCAGGGTTAGGAAGCTAAGGTACCTCCCTTATATCAATTCCCAAACAATGATCCATTCTAAGGTCATCAGTCATAGTAAATCTTATACGATGTTGCGGTTCTAGGTCACTACAAAGGGCTCATCACCTGATCAGTGTAGGCCTAGTTTATACTCTAGTTGCTACGGAAAGGCTCGTCGCCTCAACGCAGTCTCAGAGTACACTCGAGGTCACTACAAAGGGCTCATCACCTGATCAGTGTAAGCCGACAGCTCGAATACAATGTCTCGTACTACCGTATTCGGCTCATGAGTTTGGGTTACTCACTGGTCACTACGGGGAGGCTCGTCACCCCAGCGTAGGCTGACAGCACGACCATGGTGTCCCATACCACCATGTCCAGCTCATGAGTCTAAGTGGATCTTGGTACCATGGTTAAACGGGCTTTCCACTGGTGAGTTTGCTACCTTAGGTTCAAGCAGTAGTGTCCATACATGGTGAACATACATTGGGTCAATTGGGTTACTTGACGAGCTTGACTGGTATGAGTGTACATCGAGATGATCGACATGAAGTGCGTAAACACTTCGTGTGGCCTAACCACTGTCGACAACCGAGGTACGACTCGGATTCAACGAACGCGTCCTGAGTGGCGAAACGACCTTGGCCACCATACAAGGACCCGTTACCGATTGCCTGGACTATAATATAATCCCAAACATACTTCAAATACAATAAGAATACGCATGCGCTAGTCCAAAACAGCATGTAGCAACCAACTTAAACATAAGTCTCATTTGAGCATTTCAACGAACACATAGTGTACATAATTGCGTACATAGGCATTTCAACCATAAAGCACGTAGTAGTGTATAGGATACATAAAGGAAAACTATAACCATGGTTAAGGGAATTGAGAATCCTATCTCAACACCCTCATTACATGCATTCCAACAAGCATTTCCTCATTGAGGCATTTTATCAAACACTTAGACTACACACATTACATACATGTAATGACTTAGTTAAAACACATGTTATAGCAAATCCTTTCACAATGAGATGCCACGCATACAAGGATCATGCATTTACAATCAATAATCATGGCAAGCACGAATCATAAATCCATATTCATTCAAGTATACCAACAAACACATGGATTTCACTATATTCAACATAGTTCATATGTGTGTGTAAAGTGCGGGGAACATTGCATCTAAGCATATGGTATCATTCAAGTTAGTCATAAATCATTAATTGACATTGAAAGCCTTGAAAACCATAACCTAAACATTTGTAGTCCGCACCTTTCACCGGTAAACTCGTAACGAACTCAGTTTAAAAGCTAAGTCTTTGTCTACGGCACCACAACAACCTATAACAGGGAATAAGTTATCTATTCCACCATTTACACTATTGAAAACCTTAAAACAGATTAGGGTTAGGTTTTCTTACCTAAGAACAGAATCGGAAATGCCGGAATAGCGACACGAGAAGAGTGGTTAAGCGCGTGGAGTAAGGGGATTGAATCTCAGGAACAACCTCCAGCTTTCTCTCTCACTTTCTATTTCCTTCTCTTTTTCTCTTTTCTCTCCCCTAGGGTTTAAAAATTCGTATAGAGTGAGAGAGAGGGGGTTTTAAGCCTTTATATAGGCACAGGACTGATGGAAATGGCCCCAGGGCCAAGGTATACTTAGGTTATATCCAAAGGGCGTTTGTTTCAGTCTAACGGAGCACTTCTGGTGGCCGCCCTTCAGCATGCGGTTGGACTTATGCTCCCTAACATTGGATCTAGGTCAAGCTGAGTTTTCGATCCAATCGGATTTATAGATTGACCGTGGCGGACCAATTTCAGTTCGACGGTCACCGGTACTTGATCAGGGCCACAAGTGCACCGACATGAGTTGGAAATTTTTCCTGATCTGAGGGTATACTTGGGTCAGATTCCGACGGTCTAAATCCTTAGATTTGGCCCGCAAGCGAATGACTCAATTTACTTAAGTTTCAGTTCGCTTTCTAAAGATATTCGCATTTCTCACACACTTCGCTCCGAGCTCAAGTTGTGCATTTCTGGACACTATTAGGACTTGATTTCCGAGGTAGTTGTCAAGTCCAGTACTGCGGTCATAACCGTATAGTTTTGTAGTAATCGGACTTTGTACGTGTGGTCCAGGTCCGATACGGAGTTTCAAAGTGCTCCCGAGAGCAACTAGGTTTAGGGATTGATCCTAGATTTCAAGATAATGCAGCATTAACGATTCTACACGTTTTGAGTCTTGCAGTTCATGTTTATAGTGATCAGTGCTAATTTCATAGGTAATCTGGTTCAGCAGTAGATAATTCTCGTCTAATTTCTAAAGGATTTAGTCCTTAGTGATTTCTGTCTGAGGTGGTACTCAGGTCTTTGTACGGATTTTTTCGAGACGTTACAATCTACCCCTCTTAAAGAAAAATTTTATCCTCGAAATTAGTACCTTCTCGTACTCCTCGAGAATCTGAGAGTAGTTCTTATGGTCCTCGACTTCAGTTTCCCAAGTAGCCTCTTCCTCAGTGTGATGCGTCCACAGTACTTTCACAAGTGGGATAACCTTGCTACGTAATACCTACTCCTTTCTGTCTAAGATCCGCGTCGGTCGCAGTACATATGTAGCATCCTCACTTAACTGTATCTGCTCCCATCTAATAATGTGGGAAGGATCGGGAATGTATTTCTTCAGCATAGATACATGAAATACGTTATGTACGCCCGCAAGTGGTGTGGAAAGAGCAAGACGGTATGCCACCACACCCACTCGATCAAGTATCTGAAATGGGCCAATGAATCTCGGTGTAAGCTTCCCTTTCTTACCAAACCAAAGAACTCCCTTCATTGGGGAAACCTTCAGGAATACATGGTCCCCAACATCGAACTCTAAGGGTCGCCACCTTGTATTGGCGTAGTTCTTCTGCCTACTCTGCGCTGTTAGAAGTCGACGACTGATAATGTCGATCTTTTCTGAAATCGCCTGAACTAATTCTGGGCTAATCAAACTCTTATCGCCAACCTCTGCCCAGCAGTGCGGCACTCGACAAGGGTGCCCATACAAGGCCTCATAGGGAGTCATGCCAATACTTGCCTGAAAACTGTTGTTATAAGTAAACTCTGCATATGAGAAACAGTCATCCCAACTGTCCTTGAAATCAAGTACAGAAGCTCGTAGCATATCTTCCAACACCTGATTCACCCGTTCTGTCTGCCCATCAGTCTGTGGGTGGAACGCAGTACTGAACTTCAGTTTCACACCCATCGCTTCCTGGATACGTGTCCAGAAGATAGATGTGAATCGCATGTCTCGATCCGACACAATTTCTAGGGGAACTCCATACAGACGCACAATCTCGAACTTGAAGTCCTTCAAGGTTTCCATCCATCGCTGTTGCCTCATATTCAGTTCTCGCTGAGTGAATATGTATCTGAGGCTCTTGTGGTCGCAAAAGAGTTTGAACTCCTCTCTGTAGAGGTAATGTCTCCAGAGCTTCAGTGCAAAGATGACGACTACCAACTCTAGGTCGTGTGTAGGGTAGTTCTCCTCGTGTTTCCTCAACTGTCTCGAGGCGTAAGTAATTACCCTGTCCCTCTGTATAAGAACACAACCCAGACCAACACGAGACGCGTCGGTGTATATAGTATACTTAACCCCTTACTCTGGCAATACTAGCACAGGGGTGGACGTTAGCTTGTCTTTCATCTCCTGAAAAGTTGTTTCCGCCTTCTCATTCCAAGCGAACTTTAGATCCTTCCATGTCAACTGAGATAGCGGTCTGGCAATCTTAGAGAAGTCCTTAATAAATCAACTGTAGTACCCTGCCAGACCATGAAAGCTCCTCACCTCAGTAATCGAATTGGGCTGCTCCCAGTGTTGAACCGCGGCTACCTTAGTGAGGTCAATTGCTATCCCTTCCTTGGACACCACATGTCCTAAGAACTTGACTTCTTCTTTCCAGAAGTCGCACTTCTTATACTGTGCAAACAACTGGTTCTTCCTAAGAGTATCAAAGACTGCTCGCAAGTGTTCCTCATGATCTTCCCGACTCTTGGAATATATCAAGATGTCATCAATAAATACAATGACGAATCGGAATAGAAACGGCTGAAACGCTTTATTCATCAAGTCCATGAACACGGCTGGTGCATTTGTAAGGCCAAACGACATAATGAGAAACTCATAGTGTCTAAAACTGGTCTTGAAAGCCATTTTCTGCACATCCTCATCCCTGACATGCAACTGATGGTACCCTGACTACAAGTCAATCTTCATGAAATACTGCGCCCCCTTCAACTGATCAAACAGATCATCTATCCTAGACAAAGGATACTTGTTCTTCACCGTCACTTGGTTCGGCCTGCTATAATCAATACACGATTACAGTGATCCATCCTTCTTTTTCACAAATAACACAGGTGCTCCCCAAGGAGACACACTGGGTCGTATGAAGCTCGAATCTAACAAGCTGTCAATCTATCTCCTCAACTCCTCCATCTCACATGAAGGCATGCGATACGTTAGTAACGAAATGGGTGTCGCACCGAGCGCCAGGTTGATAATAAAGTTGATCTCACGGCAAGGAGGTAGTCCAGGTATCGCCCTGAACACGTCCTCAAAATCTCAAACTACGGGCGTGGTTTCAAGTGTTGGGCCATTAACATTCTTCAACAAGGAAGCGTAACAATGTAAGCAGCAGGGCAAACTGACCTGAACTGCAAAAGAAAAGGTCGTGCCCTCAGGTGTATGAGCTGTCACCACTCTGATATCACAATCGATCTCAGCCTTCATCTTGGTGAGTCATTCCATACCAAGGATAATGTCATAATGCCATAGTAGGGCAATAATCAGATCGACGAGAATTGTCCTGTCCCTTAAGTCTATTGAGTAATCCTTACACATCTTGGTAATGTCTGAAAAAGTCCCTATGGCGGCAAGAAGTCTCACTCCCTTCGTGGGACTAGTTTCCAACCCCAGTCGCTTGATTGCTGCGCATGATAATATAGAGGTAGTAGACCTGGTGTCCACCAATAAGAAGGTCGGTATACCTTGCATATGCGCAGTGACTTCAAAAGCCGGTGGTGCCGTAACTGCCATCTCAGATGCCTCAGCTAAAAGTGAGTGCACACGAACCTGCTGTGAACGGTTCGGCTGCGGTGCCATAGGTCGATGAGGCGGCCTAAAGTGAGGTGCCAACGGTCGAAAGGAGGGGTGTGCAGGTGCTGTTCGTAGAGGTGGAGCGAAAATAGCCTGAGGCATCAGGTGATTGATCCTCTAAGGCGGTAAGAACCAGCTATCCCTCATCCTGGTGAAACAATTCACTTCTGTGTGGCCCAGCCTCTTGCAATAGCTACACCACAAATCTACCTGTTGCAGTTGAACCGATGGAGCCACACGCCCAGGAGATGAATCTGTACGCGACCTCTTACTGAGGAATGTCCTGCTCGGAATGTTTGGTCGCGGCCTAGGAACCATAGGCACGTGAGTGCGGGATAACCTATCCCTATCCTGCTCCACTCGCAAAGACATGTGTACTAGCTCAACATAAGTGGGTATGCTAGCACAACACATCTTCGAGCGAATCTTAGGTCGCAAACCTTCAGAAAATCGTCGCTTCCTCATCGGCTCATCGGCAAGTATCAGAGGAGCATACCTAGCCAGCTCCGTGAACCAGTTCTCATACTCTACCACTGGCATCCCTCCCTGTCGGAGGCGAACGAACTCACTCTCCTTCTCGTGGCGATAAGTGAGAGGATAGTACTTCTCGTGGAAGCAGGTCTCAAAGGTTGCCCACGTCCATACATGTTTGACCGCAACAGTGCGGAGAATACTGTCCCACTATAAGCTGGCCTCCTTCTCAAACATGAAGGTGACCAACTCTACCTGCTCTGCCTCAGTGCAGCGCAGTGGCTTAAGCATTTAGAGATGCGATCAAGCCAATACTCGGCCTCCTCGGGTTGGTGAGTACCAGCGAAAGTAGGAGGCCGCAAGCGCTGAAATCACTCAAAATGGCCACTGACATCGCATTCCTAATAGGGTGCACAGGTGAATCAGGTGGAGCCACACCTATACTCTGGGCAAAGACCCCTGCAATAATGGACAAAAACTACTGCTGCAGCTGTTGCTGCTACTAGTGTTGCAGCTGTTGCTACTACATTAATAACATCATCTGCTCCAACCTATCAGCAGGAGGAGCCGACTGAGATGCGTATGGCATCGAGGTAGACACGCGGTTCTACTCAGGAACTGGTGGTGCAACAAGTGTCGGTCCATTAGTGGGGCCAGTGGCTGGCTGAGAATCCGGCATAGTGTCGAGGATCGGGCCCAAACTAGGGTCCGTCTGGCTATCACTTAGGGGAGGAGCCCTGTCAATTGAGTCGCCAAGAGTGAGACGTGCCATACTCCGTGTGGACTTAGGTGGCATCCCCGATATTCAACATAGGGTGCAACCTAGGTCAGATTCAGCATACTCACAGTTCAACTACACAACATTCACATTACAGCTCAAAGAAACTTCATGCATTTCATTTAACAAAATTGTCACAATACATGAAATGTAGTCTTACATGAATCATGATAGAAGATGCATGAGAGTTATTTTAAACTAACTTAAACAATTAAAATACACAACCGACCCTACTATACGGCTAAACCCATCAGGGATATATATAGAAACAAGTAAACAACCAAACAAAATAAACCAGAAGACGACTATATGTACGACTAGTCGTTTAAATCTGGCGATGATGGAGGTGCACCCTTGTCCTGCACACAGAACAGGATAGCCCTCAAATCACAAGACACCTTAGTAAATTTCCGCTTCATGAAGGTTGAGTCTCTTCGACCTTGGCTCGGGTCTCTGTGATTTCCTATTTCAGGGTAACTTGGCCCTTTTCAAGTTGAGTCAAGCGGGCTTGTATAGCAGCACGATCACCATTGCGGCCCTGCGTAGTAGGAGGAGAGCCCTCATCAGTGTCTTGGGCCTCCTCCTCTTCTTTCCTACTCTCTTTCTTCTCTTATCTCATCTCCTTCTTCATCACTCTCCTCTTCTTCGCTCTCTGTCTCATCCTCACTCTCATAGAGTCGGGCTTGACATTGTCGTGGCCTAATCTCCATGTTGTTGAGAGTGGTGTCATTGATGAAATGGATCGGCACAGGAAGGTCTGCGCAAAGTCTATAGCGAATTCGCGTGTAAGCTTATATATAAGTAGGCCGAAGGGGAGCGAAATGGACGTCCTGGAAGATCGTGCAGTTTGCACTATCTATAGCAGCACATACGTAGGCACACATAGCTTCTCTCCCTGGCCATCTTGGTACAGAAAATCTACCATCAGGCGTATGCACTCGCTGCGATTGCTCCACCTAGGATACACGTTGTACGTGAAGATGTGATGGAGTAGGCGGAAGTCGTCAGTCATATTGGATGCTATGAGGCTATTATTTAGATTTCAGTGGGCCAGTTGGCCACAAAGGAATCGCATGCGGCAATCCTTTTCACGTGTACTCTGAAGATTCTTCTCACTTGCATAGACCTCGCCAAGCTGCATTCCCATAACTCGAGCTATCAAGGCAGCATTAACTGTGAGATCCCGCCTCCCCACAGGGAATTTGAACTGCAAAGGCTCCAGCGTTGGCTCTTGAATGTGCATGTAGAAGGCTCGGACGGTGCTCACATTCGCATAAGACTTGCCCTCAAATATGGGACCCCATCCGGCCTTGACCAGGCGGTCCATCAACAAATATTTTTCAAAGAGTTGCTCGTCCACGTGTGCTTCAAAAAGAACCCTACGAGAATCTTCCATAGGACAGATCCGCTAGTAGAGCTCTCTCAAAGGGAGCTTAGGGATCGAGGTCCCGCTTTGTCCTTATCTCTCGATCGACACTTATACTTGCGGTGGCGCCTCTCGGTCTCCTTGAACGAGTAGGGCGACTAGGCCCGGCCTCATCCGTTGAAGATCTCTTCTTCCCCATGAGAGAAAGAAGCATGGAGATGGAGAAAATAGTCGTTACAAGCTCGAAAAGAGCCATGGGAGTGAAATAATGTGGAGGAGAGAATGGGTTGTAGGACTTGAAGGTATATGAGTCACAAATGGAAGGTTTGTGCACTCAAATCGAAGAAAATGAGAGAGATAGGAGGTGGGTGTTGATGAAAATGGTGGAGGGGTGTATGAAATGAAGGAAAGAGGGAAAATATGAGGATGGAGGGGGGATTAAAGAGGGGAAAAAGAGTTTTTAGGGAAAAAGGAAAGCTTGGGAGTGTGAAAGAGGGGAGTGGGGAGCAAATGGGGGTGATATAGGGGTCCCCACATACTTTAGTGGGCCCCACAGCATTGCATAGGCATTAGCCTGCCTGGCCCGCACCGGCTCGACAGGCCCGAAAGACCCGACTGGCGAGGCTTCGCCGATCCGGCGATGCCATCACCGGTCCCTAGACTGTCCGGCGATGGCTTGCCCCCTGGGCAATGCCATTCCCCCCCCCCCCCCCCCCCACCCCCCCTCCCTGAGGTGCCAGGAACATGTGGGGTCTACTTTGGGCCCCCCCAATTTACACCGTTTGGGCCCCTGAGTTCGTCTGAATCATTTCAGGTCCCATTTCACGTACTTTTGCACTTTTGTAAGTGCTATAGTTTATATCCCTGTTTGTTGTCAAATTTGTGGTGCCAAAATCACTGTTATGTTATATATAACCTGCTTAAGTGAAGCTCTCTCAAGGATCAACATACATGAACAAGCTAAGCTCACATCAAGCAAAGCTCTCAAGTACAAGACTCAAGATCTTGAATGAAAGAACTGATCACAAGACAAGACTCTTGAATGCAAGAACTGCTCACAAGACTCAAGCTGAAAAGAAAAAGAAAGTACAAGGCAAGACTCAAGCTGAACTCAAGACTCAAGCTGAAACTCAAGCCACTTTCATGATTGAGCTACTTCAAGGTTTAGTCTACATCAAGACTTCAAGGCTCATTCTTCATGGTCTCTTGTTTCAATGTCCATACTTCATGATTGAGGTTTGTTTGACCATAGGATGACCTTAGAAGTAGGTCATTTCGGATACATAAGTCGAATGTTTTTTTTCATGTGATTGGTCTGTTCTTCGACCAGTCTTAGGTCTGCTTCGACTAGTCCTAGACTTGCTTCGACCAATCTAAACATTTCCTGGATCGATCGTAAGTTTGTTACAAATTCCGGATAAAATTTGTTAGCCTTCGACTAGTCCTGGAATCTGTTCGACCAGTCGTAGGAGCAGTGTTTCTGCATCTTCGACCAGTCGTAGAATCTACGACTCGAAGTCCAGCGAAGATATTCAGGACCTACGACCAGTCGAAGGAAACCTACGACCAGTCGTAGGTGACCTACGACGATCGTAGGAGAGCTATGACCGATCGTAGAACCTCTGCGCTTATCCCGCCTAATCTTTCAAATATCTGTTATGGCTTCGACTAGTCGAAGAGCACTCTGGAAATCGAAGACCTGATCTTCTCACCTATAAATAGTGCACGAATCTCGGAAGAAATTATCGATTTAATTATAGTATTCAAGCCAATCCTCATCGAACTTCTGAGAGATAATTCTGTGCTCCATCTAAGCTAAGTGTGCTTATTTAATATCTTCTTTCCTTAGCTTTATTTTAATTGATTTTGTTTCTATTATAATTTGATTTGAAAAGAGGAATTGTTATTCCCTTTCTTTGGAATCAAAATCAATTAAGGCAAGCCCTGTTTGGTTTAATTTAAAATCAATTAGATCTAGAACCATTGTAATCGAGTCTTGGACATTGAACTTGGACATTCAATCATCTACTTTGATTTGGTTCTACCTGCTACAACGAAGAAGATATTCGTATTTTACATATTGTAAATTCCTTTCTATTATTTTGGTTTCTTTCAAGATTTGCGGAAAAATCTTGTTATATTGGTTATCCGAGGAAAGCCAGAAAACTCAGAAGTGGGGGTTTTTAATTGTGTAAGCCTACATACAAAGACACAATTGTAAGGGTTTTGGGTGAACCTGGGAAAACCTATCTTTAGTGAACGCTAATATCCCTGTGTGAGGATATTAGGAGTGGAGTAGCTTTTTGTGTGGTTATTGGATAACAGTTGGTGAACACACAGAACCACTATAAATCCTTTGAGTTGTGGTTGATTGATTTATTCTTTTAATTGTTTTTATTCTTTTTGTGGGATGTATGTATGGTGGTGAATGTTGTAATTATTTCAAGCTTTGTGAGAATGTTGTAATAGCTTAGAATTTACTTTCTGCTATTCCTTTATAAGCTTGATTTTCAATTTCATTTTGAAAGTTGTTCCAACAAGGTTGCCCCGCCATTTTTATGGTGTATGGCTGTCCCTAGAACAATACATTTTTAATTACAAGTTATTTCAATTCGGTTTGTATTTACTTTTGTATTCCTCTTCGATTTGAGACTTGATACAAAGACCTTTCTAGAAATAAGGTTGTCCTACCATAAACTCGTTTTGGTGTAAGGATGTCCTTAGAATAACGTTTGTATCAACCTCTCAAGATCTGAATTTTGAGGTTGTTTTTCTTTCTTGCATTATTATTTAATTTGGCTATCATTTTCTTTATTATTCCGCTGTTATAAGTTTTTATTTGGCATTGTCCTATTCACCCCCTCTAGGACATATAGCTTGGCCTTTTCAAGTGGTATCAAAGCCTAATAGCTCCTTTTAATTCTTGGATTTAATTCTTCGATGATTATTAAAATCTAACTCTATAGGTCATTCCTACAAGTATACACAAAAGAAGACCAACTATGCTTCTAAACCCAAAACTGTTATGAAATGGGTTCCTAAAGTCTGTGGCAAGCCACAGTGACTGAATGGAATCCTCCTATCATGGAAGTTTCTGGGGTTGATGGTTCAAAGTCTATGAAAACCACACCATATTACCAATGGACCACCCTTCGAGAAAAGTGAGAGTAGTGCAAATGCTAAAGCACTAAATGCAATTACTTGCGCACTATCACCGGATGAGTTCAAAAGAATCATTTCTTGTACCGCAAAGCAAGCTTGGGATACATTAGAAATGACACACGAGGGTACTACAATTGTCAAAAATCTAAAGTCCAACTCCTCACAACCAGATTTGAAGAAATTCATATGGAGGAAAATGAGATGTTTATGGACTTTTACACTAGATTGAATGACATTGTAAACTCAATGTGGGGTCTTGGCGATAAAATCCCAGAAAGTAAAGTATGTGCAAAAATATTACGCTCACTTCCTGAACGGTTCAATTCTAAAGTAACCGCAATCCAGGAACTCCGTGATACGGATAATATGAGGGTTGAAGAACTAGTTGGTTCTCTACAAACCTACGAGTTAAACTTTAAAGCTCCTAAAGGTAAATCTTTCGCTCTAAAATCTTCTAAATGTAGTTCAGAAGAAAATTCTGATTCAGAAGATGACATGGCTCTTTTAGCTAAAAAATTTTACAAAATTTTCAAAAGCAAGAAAAGAGTTGATTTTCAAAAATCAAATGACAAAAAGAAGTTTAGACCCAAATCTCGAAAATCTTTGAAAGATAGTCAATGTTACAACTGTCTAGAATATGGGCACTTAGCAAATAGATGTCCTAAAAGGGACAAACCCAAGAAGAAGGGTATGTTGGCTACATGGGATGAATCATCCGATTCTGAAGGTTCTTCTGAATCTGGAACCGAGTCGGGCAATGAGGTCAAAGCTCTTATGACTCTAGCCAAATTCACATTTTCAGATAATGACTCTACAAGTGAAGAAAATCTGAATAGTGAATGTGAAAATGAAGATGATCTTCAAGATGCTTACAATGCCCTATATAAGGAAAGTTGTAAAATTGCTGTCAAACTTAAACTTCAAAAAGAAAAGTTTTCTAAACTCAAAAATTGTTTTGAATCGCTTGTCTTAGAAAAATCACAAATTCCAGATAATTTTGAAAAATCAAAATGTGATTTGGAATTTAAAAACTCTCAAATTGTTGATTTAAAATCTGAAATTGAGAAACTTAAAACCGAAGTTTCCTCTCTTTCTGAGTTTAAAGGACACATGGAAATATGCCCAAGGTGATCCAAAGTTAGAAAAATTGTTATCCGGATCAAGAAAATGTGGCGATCGATCGGGTTGGGCTATGATAAAAATCAACCTCCTAAACAAAAGTATACTCCTCCTATGTTTGTTAAAGGAGAGTCCTCAAACTCAAAAGGGAAAAGTACTTATCAAGATTTTTCTAGAAATTCAAAAACTTTTCAAAAACCTAGAAATAGCCATGTCAACTTTAATCAGAATCGAAATCCACTAGCTGAAAAGATAGTTGATTTACTCAAGGAGCTATTAAAATCTAACTCTATAGGTCATTCCTACAAGTATACACAAAAGAAGACCAACTATGTTCCTAAACCCAAAACAATTATGAAATGGATTCCTAAAGTCACCGCTTGGTTGCTCACACCGCTTTCAAAGCAACAAGTCATTCAAAGTGGTACCTAGACAAATGGATGCTCCAGGCATATGACAGTGACAAAGCTTTATTCACCGATTTGAAAGATATGACTGATGGGTCACCACATTTGGTGATGGTAGCAATCGCAAGATAATAGGCCAAGGTACGGTTCAACTTTTTAATCTTCCCGTGTTTAAAAATGTTTTATATGTTGAAGGCCTAAAGCACAACTTGCTTAGTATATCACAAATATGTGATAATAACAATAAAGTTCGGTTTTCTAATCAAAGGTGTGATATATTAAATAATAAGTGTTATTTAATATTAATTAGACTTAGAACGTCTGAAAATTGCTATATTATTAGTGAATCCAGCTCAGATAATCAAACATGTTACATGGTCCATACGACGAGACCGATTTATGGCACAAACGTCTTGGACATGTACATTATCGAAATTTATATCGATTGAGCAAACGAGAACTTGTAAGAGGTTTACCCAAACTTCAGAAATTAGATAAAATATGTGGTGAGTGCCAGATAGGCAAACAAACAAAGAACTCACACAAAAAGGTGAATTCAAATACCACATCAAGACCACTCGAACTTCTCCACATGGACCTGATAGGACCTACCAGAACGGAAAGTCATGGTGGGAAAAAGTATATCCTAGTAATAGTCGATGACTTTACCAGATTCACTTGGGTAGTCTTCTTAAGGGATAAATCTGAAACCCTTGAAGAAGTAAGGAAAGTTCTCAAAAGGATTCAAACTGAAAAATCTTCTCAAATCAGTAAAATTCGTAGTGATCATGGATCTGAATTTGAGAATAGCAATTTTGAGAAGTTCTGTATTGACCAAGGAATATTACATGAATTCTCTGCTCCCAAAACTCCACAACAAAATGGAATTGTAGAAAGGAAAAATAGGGTGCTTCAAGAAATGGCTAATGTCATGTTGAATAGCATGAAGCTCTCTAAAAAGCGTTGGGTCGAAGCAGTCAACACAGCTTGCTATATTATTAACCGAGTCTACACAAAAAAAGATAATAATAAGACGGCTTACGAATTGTGGTTCAATAAAAGCCTACTGTTAAATACTTTCGAGTTTTTGGCAGCAAGTGCTATATTTTACGTGATCGTGAAAATTTGGGAAAGTTCGATACGAAGAGTGATGAAGGTATTTTTCTAGGATACTCTTTAAACAGTCGAGCTTATAGGGTCCTGAACAAAAGGACTGGTGTGATTCAAGAATCCATTAATGTTGTCATTGATGATCATTTAAACACACCAACTTCTAATTCAGATAATGATGAAGTACTAATCATTGATAAACCTGATACTTCATCAAATCAAACTGATTCTGAGTTGAGGACTGTTAAAGATCATCCAACCACACAAATTCTTGAAAACCCTCTCACTGGTGTTCGCACCCGTAGACAACTTGAGGATATATGTAATTATGTATGTTTTACATCCCAAATTGAACCATCTAACGTAAAAGAAGCGCTTACTGATGAGAACTGGATCGTTGCGATGCAAGATGAACTCAACCAATTCATAAGAAATGATGTTTGGTATCTCGTACCAAGACCTAAAGATAAACACATCATTGGAACAAAATGGATTTTCAAAAATAAGAACGTGGAAATATAATTAGAAACAAGGCTAGACTGGTGGTACAAGGTTATACTCAAATTGAAGGGATTGATTTCGATGAAACATTTGCACCAGTAGCACGTCTTGAATCTATCAGACTATTTATATCCATTGCATGTTTTAAAAAGATAAAGATCTATCAGATGGATGTGAAAAGTGCTTTTCTAAATGGCGATTTACATGAAGAAGTCTATGTTGAACAGCCAATGGGATTTGAAGATTCCAAAAATATTGATCATGTGTATCGGCTTAAAAAGGCACTTTATGGATTAAAACAAGCACCTAGGGCATGGTATGAGAAACTAACAAAATTTCTTTTATGTCATAAATTTCAAATGGGATCTGTTGATAAAACTCTGTTTGTTAAAAAACATAATGATCATATCTTAATGGTACAGATTTATGTTGATGATATCATTTATGGATCAACTTGTACTGACTTGACTACTGAGTTTGCAGATTTGATGAAATCACAGTTTGAAATGAGCATAGTTGGGGAATTGACTTATTTCCTTGGATTGCAAGTAAAGCAACAATCTGAAGGAATATTCATTTCTCAATCTAAGTATGCCTTGAATCTAATTAAGAGATTTGGATTTGAGAATGGTAAGAATTTCGATACTCCTATGAGTACTACCCTGAAACTATCAAAAGACTCTAATGGTAAAAATGTTGACTCAAAACTTTATCGGAGTATGATTGGTAGTTTGTTATATCTAACTGCTAGTAGACCTGATATTTCTCTAAGTGTTGGTATTTGCGCAAGATATCAATCTGATCCAAAAGAATCTCACTTGATTGCTGTCAAGCGAATTATTAGATATGTCGCAAGTACTGTAAATCTTGGTCTCTGGTATCCTCATGAAACCAATGTTCAATTAGCTGGGTACTCGGATGCTGACTGGGCTGGTAATCTAGATGATAGAAAATCAACCAGTGGTGGTTGTTTTTTCATTGGAAATTGTCTAGTTTCCTGGTTTAGTAAGAAACAAAATTCTATATCACTTTCAACAGCTGAAGCTGAGTATATTGCAGCTGGTAATGCATGTACACAGCTTGTTTGGATGCAACGAATGCTAAGTGATTATGGAATTAAACAGGATTCTATGTTATTACACTGTGATAATTCCAGTGCGATAAATATTTCAAAAAATCCTATTCAGCATTCTCGTACTAAGCACATTGACATTAGATTTCATTATATAAGGGAATTAGTAGAAGAAAAAGTTATATCTCTAGAATATATTCCTACTGAAGATCAACGTGCTGATATTTTCACAAAACCTCTTGATAAAAGCAGGTTCAAAAAGATGAAATTTGATCTTGGCATGTGCATTTTAAATTGATAATTTATGCCTTCTTGTATAATATTGTATATATTTGCTAGATTGAATTCCAATTTTTGTTTAAATTGCAAGAAATATGTGTATGATATTTTTTAGGAACTGGATTTTGACTCAGCTAATGATCCAGATTTTGTACCATCTGATGTTGATGCACGTCTGAGTGCATTAGAAGGTAGAGTTGAGGATATAAATGTTAAGTTGGAAAACATGTCTGTTGCTCATGATTTGCAATTCAAATACATGCGCAAATATCTTAGGCGCTTAAACAAAGGCATGCACCAACTTGATCCTTCTATTCCTGCTCCATCTTCAAGTTCTAATTCTGACTAGTTTCTATGAGACTTTTGGGTTGTAATAACTTTATTTCTTTGCTCTTGTTTGCTTGAGTTTGAGTTGGATTCTATGCTGGATGTTTGTTCTTAATGTAATATTTATGCTGGATATCTGTGATGCTATCTTGAGTATCTCTATAACTTTTTTGCTATACTCTATTTCCTCCTCATGTTTACTCTCATTCCTTTATTTAGTTCTCCTTTGTCATCTTGTGACAAAAAGGGGGAGAATGGTTTATTGTTAATGTGATTGTGAGAGGAGTAGCATTGGTTATGTTACTCAGGGGGAGTGTTACTCAGGGGGAGTGGGGTGTCAAGAAGAATATATGTTTGATCTTGTTGAATGTTGAAACTGGTTAAATGTTTAATGTTGATTATTGATTTGCATGTATTAACCAGTTGTTTTACTTTTGTTTGGTTATGTGTTTTGTCACTAATTTGACAAAGGGGGAGATTGTAAGTGCTATAGTTTATATCCCTGTTTGTTGTCAAATTTGTGGTGCCAAAATCACTGTTATGTTATATATAACCTGCTTAAGTGAAGCTCTCTCAAGGATCAACATACATGAACAAGCTAAGCTCACATCAAGCAAAGCTCTCAAGTACAAGACTCAAGATCTTGAATGAAAGAACTGATCACAAGACAAGACTCTTGAATGCAAGAACTGCTCACAAGACTCAAGCTGAAAAGAAAAAGAAAGTACAAGGCAAGACTCAAGCTGAACTCAAGACTCAAGCTGAAACTCAAGCCACTTTCATGATTGAGCTACTTCAAGGTTTAGTCTACATCAAGACTTCAAGGCTCATTCTTCATGGTCTCTTGTTTCAATGTCCATACTTCATGATTGAGGTTTGTTTGACCATAGGATGACCTTAGAAGTAGGTCATTTCGGATACATAAGCCGAATGTTCTTTTCCAGGTGATTGGTCTGTTCTTCGACCAGTCTAAGGTCTGCGACTAGTCCTAGACTTGCTTCGACCAATCTAAACATTTCCTGGATCGATCGTAAGTTTGTTACAAATTTGGATAAAATCTAGCCTTCGACTAGTCCAGGAATGCTCGACCGATCGTAGGTCAGCGTTTCTGCATCTTCGACCGGTCGTAGAATCTACGACTCGAAGTCCGAAGATATTCAGGACCTACGACGGTCGAAGGAAACCTACGACGGTCGTAGGTGACCTACGACAAGTCCAAGGAGACCTACGACCAGTCGTAGAACGGTCTGCGCTTATCCCGCCTAATCTTTCAAATATCTGTTATGGCTTCGACTAGTCGAAGAGCACTCTAGACCAGTCGAAGACCTGATCTTCTCACCTATAAATAGTGCACGAATCTCAGAAGAAATCATCGATTTAATTATAGTATTCAAGCCAATCTTCGTCGAACTTCTGAGAGATAATTTTGTGCTCCATCTAAGCTAAGTGTGCTTATTTAATATCTTCTTTCCTTAGCTTTATTTTAATTGATTTTGTTTCTGTTATTCCAATCTGATTTGAAAAGAGGAATTGTTATTCCCTTTCTTTGGAATCAAAATCAATTAAGGCAAGCCCTGTTTGGTTTAATTTAAAATCAATTAGATCTAGAACCATTGTAATCGAGTATTGGACATTGAACTTGGACATTCAATCATCTACTTTGATTTGGTTCTACCGGGCTGCTACAACGAAGGAGATATTCAGGTATTTTACATATTGTAAATTCCTTTCTATTATTTTGGTTTCTTTCAAGATTTGCCAAAAAAATCTTGTTATATTGGTTATCTGAGGAAAGCCAGGAAAACTCAGAAGTGGGGGATTTTTAATTGTGTAAGCCCACATACAAAGACACAATTGTAAGTGTTTTGGGTGAACCTGGGAAAACCTATCTTTAGTGAACGCTAATATCCTCGTGTGAGGATATTAGGAGTGGAGTAGCATTTTGTGTGGCAGAAGGATAACAGTTGGTGAACACACAGGCGAACCACTATAAATCCTTTGAGTTGTGGTTGATTGATTTATTCTTTTAATTGTTTTTATTCTTTTTGTGGGATGTATGTATGGTGGTGAATGTTGTAATTATTTCAAGCTTTGTGAGAATGTTGTAATAGCTTAGAATTTACTTTCTGCTATTCCTTTATAAGCTTGATTTTCAATTTCATTTTGAAAGTTGTTCCAGCAAGGTTGCCCTGCCATTTTTATGGTGTATGGCTGTCCCTAGAACAATACATTTTTAATTACAAGTTATTTCAATTCAGTTTGTATTTCTTTCTGTATTCCTCTTCGATTTGAGACTTGATACAAAGACCTTTCTAGAAATAGGGTTGTCCTACCATAAACTCTGTTTTGGTGTAAGGTTGTCCTTAGAATAACGTTTGTATCAACCTCTCAAGATCTGAATTTTGAGGTTGTTTTTCTTTCCTGCATTATTATTTAATTTGGCTATCATTTTCTTTTAAATTCCGCTGTTATAAGTTTTTATTTGGCATTGTCCTATTCACCCCCCCTCTAGGACATATAGCTTGGCCTTTTCAACTTTTCGGTCTAATTGAGTATGGAATAGGTTAACTCAGGGTTTAAATCCGTCGATTGACGGTCTAGACAGGCGTTGGGGTCATTTTACGTGATCATTAAGGCCTACGGGTCCAATTCCTACGTTCGATTTCGATCAATTTTGCCGTTTGACGAAATTTAGTATCCTGCATCTGTTTCTATGTTTCAACGCTCCCTCCTAAATCAAAGTACGTCAGTGTGCGTCGTATGACCATAACCCAGGTCCAGTTTAATCCAAATCATTCTCTGATACCAACTTGTAACGCCCTGAAAATTGGGGGTCGAGCAAGAGCCCAACTCCCAACTCCCAAAACATCACTTATGCAACATATATGATGATGATTAAGTGTTGTCTGTATTAGTGCATTAAACATGAGTAGGATTATACCAAATAAGTATATCATACTCCAGAGGCAATTAAATAACGCAAGCGAAAGACTGAGAGATGTATATAAGCGTATATGGAACGTATAGACCATTGTCAGTCTCCAGAGTATGAATACATTGCTAGGTCAAATAATTACATGTATTAGTTCAAAATATAAAATATCAAAGATAGTCCAACTACAAATGATAAGCCCTGTAGCCCCCATCGATCAGGATGATCTAAGTAAACCCGCCTGATAACTGCATATAAGAAAACTCCTCCTCGTCGTCGTAGAAGTCAGGCTCCGCCTCATACGTCGCGTCACCATCTGCAAATAAGACAGAATCTGGTTGGTGTTTAAAACACCGTCCCAGAACATGGGAGTGTGTGATCAACTCAGTGGAGCTATAAGGCAAAGGTTAACATGTTATCAATTCAATCAAGCAGAAATGATAAAGCAGTACAATAATCAAGCCCTAAATACTCTTGTTAATACAAAGATGGTATGATATGATGCATGCCCTCGCTTGCACTCCCTCTGTGAACTTTATCTCACGGTTGCGGTATGCACCACTCTAGACACATGCTACTTCTTCGGCAAAGCACCGTGCAATGCAATGTTATGATCGTGTTAACCGAGTTCTTACTTAGGTTTATTCATACAACAAGGTTGGGAAGCTAAGGTACCTCTCTTATATCAATTCCTAAACAATGATCCATTCTAAGGTCATCAGTCCCAGTAAATCTCATACGATGTTGCGGTTCTAAGTCACTACAAAGGGCTCATCACCTGATCAGTGTAGGCCTAGTTTATACTCTAGTTGCTACGGAAAGGCTCGTCGCCTCAACGCAGTCTCAGAGTACGCTCGAGGTCACTATAAAGGGCTCGTCACTTGATCAGTGTAGGCCGATAGCTCGAATACAGTATCCTATACTATCGTATTTGGCTCATGAGTTTGGGTTGCTCAATGGTTACTACGGAGAGGCTTTTCACCCTAGCGTAGGCTGACAGCACGACCACGATGTCCCATACTACCATGTCCGACTCATGAGTCTTAGTGGATTGTGGCACTATGGTTAAACGGGCTTTCCACTGGTGAATTTGGTACCTTAGGTTCAAGCAGTAGTGTCCATACATGGTAAACATACATTGAGTCAATCGGGTTACTTAACGAGCTTGACTGGTACGAGTGTACATCGAGATGATTGACATGAAGTGCGTAAGCACTCCATGTGGCCTAACCACTGTCGACAACCGAGTTACGACTTGGATTTATAGAACACGTCTTGAGTGGCAAAACGACCTTGGTTACCAAACAAGGACCTGTTACCGATTGCCTGGACTATACCATAGTCTCAAACATATTTCAAATACAATAAGAATACGTATGCGCTAGTCCAAAACAGCATGTAGCAACCAACTTAAACATAAGTCTCATTTGAGCATTTCAACGAACACAGTGTATATAATTGCGTACATAGGCATTTCAACCATAAAGCACGTAGTAGTGTATAGGATACATAAAGGAAAACTATAACCATGGTTAAGGGAATTGAGAATCCTATCTCAACACCCTCATTACATGCATTTCAACAAGCATTTCCTCGTTGAGGCATTTTATCAAACACTTAGACTACACACATTACATACATGTAATGACTTAGTTAAAACACATGCTATTGCAAATCCTTTCATAAGAAGATGCCACGCATACAACGATCATGCATTTACAATCAATAACCATGGCAAGCACGAATCATAAATCCATATTCATGCAAGTATATCAACAAACACATGGATTTCACTATATTCAATGTAGTTCATATGTGTGTATAAAGTGTGGGGAACATTGCATCTAAGCATGTGGTATCATTCAAGTTAGTCATAAATCATTAATTGACATTGAAAGACTTGAAAACCATAACCTAAACATTTATAGTCCGCACCTTTTGCCGGTAAACTCGTAACGAACTCAGTTTAAAAGCTAAGTCTTTGTCTACGGCACCACAACAACCTATAACAGGGAATAGGTTATCTATTACACTATTTACACTATTAAAAACCCTAAAACAGATTAGGGTTAGCTTTTCTTACCTAAGAACGGAATTGGGAATGCCGGAATAGCAACACGAGGAGAGTGGTTAAGCGCGTGGAGTAAGGGGATTGAATCTCAGGAACAACCTCCAGCTTTCTCTCTCACTTTCTCTCTCTTTCCTTCTCTTTTTCTCTTTTCTCTCCCCTAGGGTTTAGAAATTCATATGGAGTGAGAAAGAGGAGGTTTTAAGCCTTTATATAGGACCAGGACTGATGGAAATGGCCCAAGGCCAAGGTATACTTAGATTATATCCAAAGGGCGTCTGTTTCAGTCCAACGGAGCACTTTTGGTGGCCGCCCTTCAGCATGCGGTCGGACTTAAGCTCTCTGACATTGGATCTAAGTCAAGCTGAGTTTTCGGTCTGATCGGATTTACAAATCGACCATGGTGGACCAGTTTCAGTTCGACGGTCACCGGTACTCGATCAAGGCCAGAAGTGCACCGACATGAGTTGAAAATTTTTTCTAATCCGAAGGTGTACTTGGGTCAGATTCTGATGGTCTAAATTCTTAAATTTGGCCCACAAGTGAACAACTCAATTTACTTAAGTTTCATTTTGCTTTCTAAAGATATTCGCGTTTCTCACACACTTCACTCCGAGTTTAAGTTGTGCGTTTCTAGGCACTATTAGGACTTGATTTCCGAGGTGGTTGTCAAGTCCAGTACTGCGGTCATAATCGTATAGTTTAGTAGTAATCGGACTTTCGACGTGTGGTTTAGGTTCAATACGGAGTTTCAAGGTGCTCCCGAGAGCAACTGGGTTTAGGGATTGATCCTAGATTTCAGGGTAATGCATGCGTTAACGATTCTACACGTTTTGAGTCTTGCAGTTCATGTTTATAGTGATCAGTGCTAATTTTACAGGTAATCTGGTTCAGCACTAGATAATTCTCGTCTAATTTCTAAAGGATTTGGTCCTTAGTGATTTCTGCTTGAGTTGGTACTCAGCTCTTTATACGGATTTTTCCGAGACATTACAGACAGAAATTCTGAGCAAGGTACATGTTCTTCAGGTTATAGATCCAAATCTAAGGGCAAGGGCAAAAGAAAAGTAAAGTGTTGGAATTGTGAGAAGGAAGGACATGTGAAGAAGGATTGTGAAAATCCTAAATCAAAGAGAGAAATCCTGATGCTTCGTACAGGGAGGCTAATGCTGCCACGTCAGATGGATCGAGTGGATGTGATGATAATATTTTGTCGGTGTCTACTATCAAGCGGCCATACGATGATCGTAAAGACGAGTGGATGCAAGACACAGGGGCATATTTTCACATGACTCCTCATCGGAGTTGGTTTGCCAGCTACAGAGAGTGCGATGGTGGACAAGTGTTTATGGGCAATGGCTTTGCCTGTAATGTTGTAGCTATTGGTACGGTGCGTATCAAGATGTTTGATGGGGTGGAGCGTACCTTGACTAATGTTAGGCACGTTCCTGATTTGAAGCAGAACCTGATTTGTCTTAGTGTACTTGATGCAAAAGGATGCAAGTACATAAGTATTGAAAGTACTCTTAAGGTATCTAAGGGGGCACGGGTAATCATGAAAGTGCAACGACTCGGTATTTTGTACAGGTTGCTCGGGAGCACTTCAAAAGGTGGATCTGCAATGGATGTAGCGGATTCCACCTCTGTATGTGTGTGGCATGTTGGGCATGGCCACATGAGCGGGTAGGGTAGAAAGGCTGATACGTGCGGACATGGATACAGAGCAGGTGGAGCAGCCACTTGTGAGAAGAATCACACGGCATGATCGCAGAATATCAACGAGGTACAAACACGACTCCAATATCGCAGGGGATTCATCTTCTATTCAAATGGCTCTAGGTGAGCCTGGTGCTGAGAAGTTAAAGGTGACTATGGGTGATGTGATGGATTCGTTGTACCAGACCGACATATGGGAGCTGGTGGAGCTTCCATTGGGCCAGAGAGCAGTTGGATGCAGGTGGATCTTTAGGAGGATACAGCATAGATACTGGGCGAGATTGGTATCGAAGGGTTATGCTTAGACAGAAGAGATCGACTTCTCAAAGATATTCGTGCCGACGGTATAGCAGGTGTCTTTTAGATCCGTGATTCGCATTAGTTGGCCAATGTGATCTTGAGCTGGAAAGATGGATGTGGAGTCTGCACTTCTACAAGAGAAAGTGAAGAGCAGATCTACATGAAGCAACCAGAGCGGTTTGAAGTTAAAGGGGTTGAGAAAAGACTTTGCAGGAGGTCGTGGTTCGACCTGTCGCCTAGGCAGTGGCTTGATTCCTTCATAATGGGTCAGGAATTAATAACATGTAAATCACTAATTATGACATGTCTGAAGTCAATGTATTGAAGACTCGGTTAAGTGAGACATTCAGGATAAAGGATCGGGGGGTTGCAAAGATGGTTCTCGGCATTGAAACTGAAGGAGGAGTATGCTTTGATAACCACAGGAGGAATACCTTGTGTGTAAGTATTGATCAAGGATGTGATTAGCCAGGTAAAGCCGAAGAACGTTCCCTACGCGTCTCTCCTCAAGGTTTGCTCATGACATGTCCCAAAACAGGTGAGGAAAAACAGAATATCTCATGAGCCTTATTTGAATGCGGTTGGCAGTGTATGCCATGGTTTGGATTAGACTGGTTATTTCACAGGTTATCAGTGTTGTGACCAAGTACCCCGACAACCAATATTGGGTAGCGATGAGATGGTAAGAAGACTATGTCTTTCCTTTTGAGAAGACAGGAGCAAAGGTGGTTGAGCACGTGGATTTTGATCCGGCAGACATGCTCGCCTAGATCGTTCCTACAGAGAAGTTCAAGTTCTGTGCAACTTCTCTAGGCTTGGTGATGGCGTAAAAGAAGGATGGAGTGTGCACAAGAAGCTATGATGTGATGCAGAGATAAGAGAAGAGGTCAAGAAGTTACACGGATGAAGATTGAAGACATGGTGGAGATTGTTATAGACGGATGTCTTAAATCTGTCTGTTGGTCTGTCGATGACATCGATAGGGTTTCGATGACATCGAAGCCAGTCGTCAATGACATCGAAGGTTGCTCGATGCCATCGATAATTGTCAGAATTTTTCACCCCTGGTCGTTGGACAGTTTTGGTCCGTTTTCGATAACATCAATGAACCTTCGATGGCATCGAAGATTTTACGCAGATTTTCTGCGGAAACACAGATTTTGTGATTTTTGTTTTCTACTCCGATTCTACTTCTTTCTAAACTTATATAAATGGGTGTATGTGGGATTGAGAGGTAATTCTAAGGCTTTCTAAAGGAGTTCCAAGGGTTCCTAAAAGGATTTTAGGGTTTCTAAAGGGTGTAGTAAGGGTGAGATTTGAGGTTGTTCGAATCGGGTAAGTCCTCTCTCTTTGTAATTTCTATTTTCATAGTAGAGATCTGTTGCTTTGTGCCGTGGTTTTTTCCTACAAGGATTTTCCACGTTAAATCTGTGTTCTCTTGTGTGTGCTTGGTGTCATTGGATTGCTATCCTAGATCTAGATCTGTGTGATTCCGCAGGCCAAAATCCCAACAGCTCATACATCTAACTCATTTGATGGGTAACCAACGTGATTTTTGGTGAAGGCATGAAACATTATATACAGAATCTATTTATTTTGCAATATCATTTAAGAGTGTGGGCCAAATAATAAGGCAGAGCCAAAGCTCAATCAGACTGCACCATACATAGAAAGTAGTCTTTTTAGGGTAACTGAAATTTTCGATCAAGCTGATATCTATGTTTTCGCTTCATTTTATGAACAGGTTGGATGGCAAAAAAACATCATGGCACGCCTCGGAAAGGTTTCAACACTCAGTCATTATATCACAGCATTTGTGGTGTGTTCCACTTAAAGTCTCAATCTGACTCATTTTTACGGCAATGCCATAAAATGATCTCAAAAAATAGATGTACAGTATGGTGTAACAAATACATCATAGTGGGCCCACAGAACTCAGGTGACGTCAACACGGATGCGGTTTGGCTAGTTGTTTGTGCTTCGTGGCCCCACCATGATGTAGGCGTTTTATCGATGTTGTCCATCCATTTTTCCATTTCACTTATGACTTGTTCCCAATAAAGGAGGCAATCGAAATCTCGGGTGGACCACGGGAAAAAAAGTTGTGACCGAATATCCATCATTAAAAACCTCGTAAGGCTCATAGTAATTTTTATTTGACATCCAACCCGTTGATTAGGTCATAAATACCTAAACGAAGGAAAAAAACGAAGATAAAGTTGACCCAAAACTTTTGGGGACCTAAAAAGTTTTTAATGGTAAACATTTAATCAACACAGTTTCCTTGTGATGTCATCCACTTACGATTTACATACACCTCATTTTTAGGACCATACCATAAAATGATATATAAAAATGGATAGACTGTGTGGATGAAACACATGCATCATGGTGGGTCCCACAGAACACCGTCGACACACCCGCGCAGTCCGCTTCCGTTAAGCCTACCTTGCACAGTCCCACCTGCTCCCAGAACCGTAAGCCTATCGTATTACCGCGTCCCATTTCCAGCCAATTTCTCAAAAATTAAAGAAATCCAGCCCCTTCGGAACGTCCAACATTGTATAAAATAATAAGGTTAATCTACTCATTGTGTAGGATAAACCCATATGTCAGGTTAGATCATCTTCTGATTTTTCATTTTAACGGTGTGGGCTTAGCTGCTGCTTGGATAATCATGACTTTGAGGGCCTGTTTTTTTAACCAATTGCAACAGTTTGCTGACATCGACAGCATTTAATTGTAATGATGGCATTATGTCTTTATTCGTTCTAAATTTGAACATATGTAACACTGTCGGTAATATATATATATATATATATTACACACGCACCCGCCACCACGCACGTCATATAGGGATTTCACCACCCATGGGTTTCGAACCCAAGACCTTGTGTTGAAACTCCTTGCAAGGATTGGAACCCAAAATATATATATATATATATTAACAAACACCACAAAATAGTAATATAATATTTGATTAAACAAACATTGCTAAATAGTAATATAATATTTTTATGAAATCCAGGGTAACAAACCGACTGTGATGCGTTGTTAAAAATGAGCAGCATGTTAGTGTTTTTTCCCATTAATTGAAAGCGATTTCTTGATTACGCCTACCTTTTTGGACTGCCTTAATTAATGCCCTGCTCGTGAAAGACACGTGAGAGGAACATGCAGGAAGATAAGCCTGCAGGGGCGGCTCAACATTTCTGGTGGCCTTAGGCAAGTCATAAAAATGAGGCTTTAATTTAGAAAAATATGCATTGGTATACCACTGTACTATTAGAAAAATAAAGTTAGAAATTAACTTAGAAAATTGACGTTAAAATTTAATTTTTTGAGAACTTAATTAGCATTAAAGTAGGTAGTTGTGGTCCTAGGTTTTAGGAGAAGAATTTATTGGAAATGATGCTATTATTTTGAAAAGAGACGATATAGTTAGGCTGTTATTATTGATAATGCTAGTTTCTAGGGTTTGTTTTTTATTTTCAATTTCAAATTTATAAACTAATTTTTAGATGTTCCTATTTTGTAGGCCTTTTAATAAGTTTTATTTCAAAAATTTTAGACTTTTTTCCTTCTTCTTAATTTTAATTTTGCTATAATATAGGACCTTTATAACTAAAAATTTTTAATTTTGTTATAATATAAGGCCTTCATAATTAGGGGGCCTTAGGCGATTGCCTCACCTGCCTACCCCTTAGAGCCGCCCCTGTAAGCTTGTGTTAATGGGGTACTACCTAATCATATTAAAATCTAATGATAACCCTTTTGTAACCCAGAGTTGTTTGATATGTTATACTTTATGCGGAATTGCAAGGACGATACTGTGCATCGGATATGGAGATCTTAAGGACTATAGAGCGTACCTGGTTGAGACAACGTTGCTGCTATAACTCGTTGGAGTCTTCCTCTCCTTACACCCTTTAGAGAAGCTATGATGGGATTGTAACTTCTGTCGGTAGTGTTGGATTGGGGATCTAGCCCTGTTTTATAATGCAGAGGGCTGAGGAGTTTGAAACCCATCAAAACTCTTCTCCCTATGGTTCCACACGAATTTGACAATCCTAGTTTCTCTAGAATACTATGTGGGTATCACATTTGTAGCACTCAACCCCTTATACGAATTTCTAAATGTATCACAACTTAGCGGGGCCCACTAGTATACCCGATCACATTATCCAACCCTTAGAACAATCCAGATCGTTGATCAATAAGGCCCACCTTATAGAATTCTTACATTCTCCCACTTGGGCCTCATTTGATCAATGTCAATGGTTAATCTTTTAAAATATTTTGAAAAACATGTTTTGATTTGAAGGAACATACAAATGGTTAACCAATTACATTGTTGGATAATATGGGTAGTGCTATGACAATCTGGTCCATCAAGACTGTCAGTATTAAATCGCGGTAGTCATCACAATATTTAATCTAAGCGAAGTGAGGCCAAGCGCGATTACAAATACTAAGAGTCTTGATGGCATAGATCTAGAACAAGGAAGTGTGATATAAGGATTACACATGTAATGTGATGAAGTGTGTCTATCCCTAAGAGGTCCTGAAGCTTTCAAATGTCTCCAATGAGACATGACTGTAATTCTACTTACTCAAATTATATTGCACATACTTAGAGCGAAGCAAAATTAATCTTTATATCAGAATCATCAAATAATTTTATTAAATGAGATCTTTTTAATATCTGTGAAAATAAAACACGCTCAACTACCACTAATTGAAAACATCTATGGAATCAATGACTCTCATATATGTTACATGCTCCTGAAATGACGTTATAGGGAGTCCTTTAATGAGCGAATCCCCAATCATCTGCTTAGTGCCAATGAACTTCACAGACACTTGATGATTTCGAACTCTTTCCTTTACAACAAGATACTTAATGTCGATATGTATCGACCTTGATGAATGCTTGTTATTACTGAATAAGGAAATCGTAGCTGAATTATCATAAAATATTCTTAATGGTTTCGGGATATGCTCCAGTACCCGCAAACCAGAGAAGAAACGTTGTTACCACAATGCCCAATTAGATGCCTCATGAGTAATAATTAATTCAGCTTCCATGGTAGATGAGGTTGTAGTTGACTGTTTAACACTTTTCTAAGATATAACCCCACAACAATCATTAAGATGTAGCCTGAGGTGAACTTCTTAGTATCATCGCAGCCAGCATAATCTGCGTCTGAGTGTCTAACGAACTCCAAATAGTTAGTCTCCTGTAGGTGATTCCGTAGTCCTTTATTCTTTGTAGGTAGTGTAATACTATCATTGTAGCTATACAATGCTACATTCCTGGATTAGATAGATACATGCCAAACATTCTAACAACAAAGGCAATATCCGGCCGCGTACAGACTTGAGCATACATGATGCTCCCTACTATTGACGTATACGAAAATTCCTTCGTTCAATTCTTTTCCAATTCATACTTGGGATATTAGAATTAGCTGAACTGAATTTATCACCCTTTATAATGGATGACTATCTAGGAGCATAATTTTGCATGACATACCTTTCAAGTGTCCTAGTAATGTAGGCCCTTTATGATAAGTTGAGCAGTCCACGAGATTTTTCATGACAAATCTCAATGCCAATAACATACAAGGCGTCACCATGGTCCTTTATTTCAAATCTTTGAGATAAGGATTTATTAGTATTGCTTAACATCCTGATGTCACTACTAACTAACTGAATGTCATCAACATACAAAATCATCATAATGAACTTACTCCCACTGATTTTAATGTAGATACATTCATTTGCAGTGTTTTCTATAAAGCTATACGAGGAAATTACTTCATGAAACTTTAGGTACCACTGTAGTGATGCATATTTCAACCAATATATGGATTTCTTTAGTTTACAAACCAAATGTTCTGAGCCATGAGTTACAAAACCTTCGAGTTGTAACATATATACATTCTTATTTAGATCTTCATTGAAAAATGTTGTCTTTACATCCATCTGATGTAACTCTAAATCTATATGAGGTACAAGGGCCATTATGATCCTGAATAAGTCTTTCTTAAATACTGGTGAGAAAGTCTTCTTAAAGTCAATGCCCTCATGCTAATTAAAACACTTTGGTAACAATTCTGGCTTTATATCTTTAGACATTACCCTTGGAGTCCCACTTAGTTTTAAATATCCATTTACAACCAATCGGCCTTATTCCAGAGGGTAACTCAACAAGATCTCATACTTTATTGTTTCTCATGAATTTTAACTCATCTTTCATAACATCAAACCAACGAGAAAGATTAGCATTTTGTTTGACTTGTGCAAAAGATTTAGGATCCTTTTTCATCCCAATGTTAAACTTGTGCTCTTGTAAGTATGCGATGTAATCGTCTCAATTTACAAGTCTTCTTTCTCTTTCGAATCTTCTTAATGGTTTAACTTGTTGGGTGTGATTTTGATTTTTCTCATCAGTGGGTTATACGTGAGGTTCAACATGGTGTTCTGCAGTGACTGCATAATCGACTATAACATTTATATCTACGTGATTTGGAGTAACTATGACTGGAGTCATAGTCTTTTCTTCCTCAAATACAAAGTTTCTAATGTTTGTGCTCCCACTATTTTCAGTGTCCTTAATGAATCTGGCATTCTCAATCTCAACGATCCTAATAGAGTGGGAAGGACTATAAAATCGATAACCTTTAGACTTTTCTGGGTATCCTATGAAAAACACAACTTATGGTTCTGGGATCGAGCTTTCTACATGCAGGTTATAAACTTTAGCCTCCGCAGGACATCCCCAAAATATGTAGATATCGAATACTTGACTTTCTGCTATTCCACAACTAAAAAAGGGTTTTACTTACAGCCTTGCTGGGGACCTTGTTAATGATATGAACTACAGTTTTAATCGCATCACCCCATAGAGATTCTGACAATGTCGAATTGCTAACCATGCTTCGCACCATATCCATAAGGGTGCGATTATGCTTTTCAGCCACACCATTTTGCTCTGGAGTACTAGGCATAGTGTACTGGGCGACAATGCCACAATCTTGTAGGTATCTAGCGAATGGCCCTGAATTGTGACCAGATTCGTCATATCTACCATAGCATTCCCCACTGCGATCAGATCTGACAACTTTAATCCTCTTATCGAGTTGATTTTCAACTTCTGCCTTATAGATTTTAAAAGCATCCAGGGTATCTTATTTTTCACTGATAAGATAAAGGTACCCAAAACGAGAATAGTTATCTACAAAGGTAATAAGATATTTGTGTCTACTCCAGGATGTCGTAGAGAATGGTCCACAAATGTCCGTATGTATCATCTCTAAAAGTTCTACACTCCTTGTTGCACCTTTCTTTCTAGTTCTAGTCTATTTTCCTTTTATGTAATCAATGCACACTTTATAGTCGGATAAGTCTAGAGAATGAAGAATTCCTTCTCGCACAAGCTCGTCCAATCTCTCACGAGATGTATGATACAACTGCCTGTGCCACAACATGGTGAAATTCTCACTGTCTAGTCTATGTTTAAATCCTGTTTTATTTTCATACAAGCCATTAATATTATAGACGTGTGAGGCAATCAAGTCTAGCTGGAATAAGTTGTTCACCATAAAGTTGGTGCCAACTTTAATCGAATTAAGGTAAATACTAAATCCATTATTCTCAAATTAGAATGAATATCCCAATTTATTCAAATGAGAAATAGAGACTAGATTACGCCTTAAAGAAGGCACACAAAATGTATTTACCAAATCCAATAAACAAACAGACTCTAACCTATGTTTATAGACTCCACTTGCCTCTACATTGACTTTAACACCATTGCCTACATATACTGAGTGTTCTGCATCAGTTGGTGGCCTGGTTTGTAGTAAGTCTTGTATAGAAGTACATATGTGAATAGTGATTTCTAAATCTATCTACTAAGAATTCACCAACATATCAGTTAGATTAGATTTAAATAGACTATAATAGAATTATTACCTTTCTTTATGAGTCATTCCTTATACTTTACGCGGTCGTTCTTTTAATGGCTTAACTTCTTACAAAAGAAGCAATTATCCCCTTTAGCTCGCTTACAGCTCGATCCATTCACAGGTCAGTTTTTAACTGGAGAACTTGGAGGATTGTGAGGTCCTGAGGATCCCTCGTTAAAACCATGTTTCATTTATGTTCAGGTACATGTACTAAGGTTACAAGATCAAAATTCTGACTATTTTCAAAAGATTTTAACGGTTCAAAATTTTCTAGAGTAATATCTAAATGTAACCATCCTAAAACTGTCTCTATGGAATCTATCCGTTGAACATAATCTGACCTGGTTAGGATGTGAACTTGATGCATTTAAGTTGGAAGTATAACTGGTTGTAAAATATACTGACATTAGCAGATTGTTTACATAAAACAATTCATGAATAAAATTAAATATCAGGTAAATTTTTATCATTCAATTGATGGGGGCCTTCAATTGAACTATCCAGGATGAAGTTGGGCCCAGTCATCCAATCCTGGCAAAAATTGGTTACATCATCATCACTCCTCCTGTGGAAAGTAATCATAACATGCAAGGACTCTCCTGAACATGAAGCTAAGTAATGTCAATTATGTAAATCTAAGACACTCAATACCTATGGGTAGGATAAGTCTTTCATCTTTACATTACCAGCACCATTTACTCCACCCCATTCACGCTCTTGCCAAACGAGTGATTGTCTGTGTTTTCGTCACCGTTCGCATGAAACGTGAATGCAACTGAATGCAATCTTTTAACTGAATTCCCAATATCACAAGTCTTGATTTGTGAAAATCTTCATCGATTGATGTCAATGTGGTGGCTAACATAATTGGATTTAATCCCATAAATTTTGACTTAGGATTGCGATTATAATCCCGCTCTTAACAGATTAACAATATAAATTAGTCTGATTTGGCCTCGAAGATAGTATTCATCGTTGGAAAATGAGGAACCTTAAAAAGAAATAGATGGGTAGATTTTACTTTACTCATTCTAACGGTCTATATCAATTCCTAAAGGATAGGTAATGGGCCCACAATTGAACTGAATTAAGACTATATATATGATCTAATCATCATCATTAAGTGATACATGTCTGGCCTTTAACATTCACAAGATAACAATCTAGATAAAACGTTTACCTAAATCAAGTGGACATTCAGATCCTCGTTATTGTCTATAAAGTTGTAAGACCCGTATCCTAATCCGTATTATTCCGTCGACTCCCTCGATCCTTCCTGACGAATTCCGGTAACTTGCGACCTATGATCGACATTTGCGCGTGACCCTAAGTCGTCTCCTTTATATTTGAGTTGGCTTAATCTGAGACTTATACCATTGCCACCGCACCGTCGTCATGGTTCCAACGCCGTGTCTTGCATACCGATCTGATACCCTGGCAGGGAGATATGGGCCGGCGTTTATTTTGAAGAAAACACCGCGCATTTGCAATCTCAAGAGAATCTCTACTTCATATCCCATCAATAAATAAATAAATCAATCAATCAATGCTTTCTTTCTCCTCAAGTCAATCAACCACCAAGTCAACTCTCTCTCACCCTCTCTTACACACCCATACATGTCAAGTACATCACTCACCTCACCCATCACTCTCTCTCCTTAATCCCATTCTCTCTCTCTTTCTCTTTACACTTTCCAAGCAACACCAAAGAAGTAAAAGAGTGTGGACGTCCATGATTTTTCATGAGAGAAAAGAGTGTTGTGTGGCCCACTTTCCTATCTCAAATCTTTCATCCTAGCCATACATCCCTCATCATCTTCCATTAAAGTGAGACACAGGGAGATCGGCTTTCCAACAGACCAAGAAGATCGAATGGTGGGTGCTTCTATAGGATAGATTTTCATATTTTTATGATGGGCCAAGTGAGGCCTACCAATTGATGGTATGGATCTCACTTTGGGCCCTTGATGTGGCCGATGACCCACCTTGATTTTCATTATCATTCCATGATGGGGCCATTCTCCATGGACCCCATCATGATGTTTACTTTCCTAAGATCTAAAAAGGTCATCTAGACCTTTCATTTTATTGGAGAAGTAATCTCCACTGTTGATTTTTGATTTGGTGGGCCCACATGTATTGGGACCCACTTGATGTATGATTGAGTGTTTAAAAAGGAGGGCCCATAGTGTCGGGGTCCCTCCATCATACGTGTGTCCCACTTTCTCTCTCTCTCTCTCTCTTCCTCTCTCTTTCATTTCTTCCTATTGTATGTGTGTGGCCCACCCGGATGGACCTCACCATGAAGCATGTGTAAGACCCATGTCCTAGTCCGTACCGTTTCGTTGGCTTTCGCGGTCCTTCCGGTCGAATTTCAGCAGTCCTAGACCCGTATCCGACGTTTGCACGCAATCCTAAGCCGAGTCATGCATACTAAGGTCGGCTCAATTCAAAACTTGTACCTTAGCAACCTCACCGTCGCCATGACTTGCACACCGAACCGGTACCCAGGTCAGAAGATGTGGGCCTGTGTTCAATTCAAAGAAAAAGCCACACGTTGCGAATATCAAGGGAATCTCTACGATATGTCCCATCAATCAATGTCAAGTACAAGCCATACCTCAAGTACAGCAACCCATCCCTACCTTTTCAAAAGTCCACTCTCTCTCTCCACCTCACCATTCCCTTTTACAATTTTCAAACTCACCAATACCTCTTTTTACAAATATTTCAAACTAAACCGTACCCTCCCATCCCCTTCCTTACATCATCCCATCCATATCACTCCCATCACCTCACTCTCTCTCTCTCTCTCATTTCTCAAATCTCCTGAGCAACCCCAAAAATTCCATACGTCCAAACATTCTCTCCCAAGACAAATGTGGCCCACCCTCTCATCTCAAATCCCAACCATCAAAACCCCATCAACCTCCATCAAAGTTGAAGGTAAGGAGCTTAAGAGCTTAACGAAGCAAGGAGAAGGCCTAGAGGTGGGTGATCCTTGAGTTTCTACCGTTGATTTCATGATTTGAGAGCCCACTTGTTGATGGGACCCATTTTGATGTATGTGTTGTATCAATGGAGGGCCTATAGTGGTGGGGTCCCTACTCTTCATCACCGTCTCCCTTGTTCTCTCTCTCTCTCTCTCTCTCTCTCTCTCTCTCTCCTCCTTATCCTTCCCCTAGAATGTGGTGGGCCCCACCGAATTGTGCTAAATGTACTTCATCCATCAGACTGTGGGCCACCACATTTTAGGAGAGATCCATCGTCTATATAGTATATATAACACATTATATTTATATTATAATAGTATTATATTAACATTATATTAATATGTATATGCATGGTGGGCCATGTGCATGTGGGACCCACCATAGTACCTGTGTTAGTCCACACCGTCTAGAGTCTCTGGAAACTGGATGTGCAGCCGTGGGCATGGTGTGGCTAACAGTAAAGTGTGAACCGATGTTGGGGTGTACTAAGCTTGGGTTGGGCCGCTCATGTAGGCCCCACCTTGATGTATAGATCAAATCCACGCCGTCTATTCCACTCCCCAGCTCATTTTAGGCGCTGAGCTGAAATTTGAGGCCAATCTGATTCTCGGGTGGGCCATACCTTAGGAAACAATATTAATACCATCCAAAAACCCGCATTGATGTTTACTCGCCAAATCATAATGGATATTGGACTCTGTTTAACGGTATCGAGCCGGGGAATACAATGGGTGGGGCAGATTTCCTTGATGTGGGCCCCACCTGTGAAAAATCTCAGGAAAACTGAGTTTGTTAAAAAAAAGGAGAAGAAGGCAGCGCTGACGCTATTGCTGTTGCCTGCGCCTGACGGACGGGCTGCTAAGTAAGGACCCACGGTCCCAGTCGTGGGCCCCACCATGATGTGGTTTGAACATCCACACCGTGCATTTTGTTGGGTCCCCTCTGACAATGGGCCACCCCAAAAATCGGTTGTTCATGGGTCTCAGGTGGCCCACACGGTAGGAAACAGTAGGGATTGGACGTCTGCCATTGAAACCCTTTTTGGGTTTCCACAGAAGTTTTGTATCAATATGAAATTTATTTTTCTGCTTCACCTGGTCCACATGACCTCATCAACCAGTTGGATGGCAGATAAACAGCAAGGTGGGCCCCTGGTCCCCGAGACTTTATGACCAGTTTGGATGGCAGCTAAACAGCATGGTGGGCCCCTGGTCCATGTCACCTTATGAATAGGTTGGATGAAAAATAAACAGTACGGTGGGCCCAGGTCCACTGACCTTATCAGCAGGATGGGTGGAAAATAAACATTTCAGTGGGCCCCATGTCTATGTGACCTTGTCAACAGGCCGGGTGAAAAATAAACATCATAGTGGGCCCCACGCGGGACCCACTGAGGTATGTATTATAATCCACACCTTCCATAGTGTGGGCCCCACCATAAGGTATGTACCTCATCTATGTCGTCCATCCTTCCCATATTGAATTCGCCATGATGCATGTGTTGCATCCAAAATGTCCAATCATTTTTAAGGGACCATTTTTAAGGCTTGAGACAAAAATAAGATAGATTTATTTATCATGTGGACCACGAAGCACAGTGAGGATTGAACGGCTACCATTAAAATCCCTTGGGACCTTATGATCAGATTGAATGGGAAATAAATGTTATGGCGAGCTTAGGGAATTTTAATGATGGGAATCATTATCACCACTTAAATTTGGGCGTGGCCTATTTACCATGTTTATGGACAGGTTATGAGGCCCATTGTGATGCATGCAAGGCCCATGGGTTATGGCCATTGCAGTGATTGTAAGGCCCAATTGGCACGACCTATTCAATATACATATATGAGGCCCATTGAGGCCCACCTTGATATAGATATGGGGCTCATGCTATTTGGCCCATTTGATGTATTTGGGTCCTTGGGTCGAGGCCTAATAGGATGTACATAAGGCCCATTGCAATGTGTGATTCATGGCAGGCCGTGCCTTGGGAGCAATGATGGTTTGATGTCCACATTTTAAGGATGATGTTGGTTAAATGTCCGCATTATCACTCTCCATAGGGCCCATTAATAGGCCCATACTTGTAGCACGTAGGCCATCTAGGCCCATCTTCATCATGACAGAGCCCATCACCACATAACTTGTTTAGCATAGATTCATGATTCATGACCATACGCATCATATGTATGTCTGATCTGAGAAGTGACTGATTATAGCATATGCCTCCGGGCAGATTGTTCATGGGCTCCCTGATAGGCGGAGTTGCCCCACATGAGCGCTCGGTACGCGCAGGATTATTGCATGTCTGATAGTATGATTCATGCACTTGAATATGTGTAATTGTGATTATTGTATGCCCTAGCGACATCAGGGCCATAGCCTCCACAGACATATCGTGGGTGGCTGGATTGGATACCAAAAATATTGTTACTAAGCATCGGGGCACCATACGAGGGCCGAATACTCGATGGTACCAGAGGATGACTCCAATGTCGAGACCGAGTGGATATATGAGCACACGAGGGTTGAATACTAGGAGGACGCGTCTCCCACTATGTCGTGGTCGGTTGGAAAGGGGTGTGGCTTTACTCGCCTGAGAGTAGGGGGCAATACTACGCTGAGTTTGACCAGCTCGTGAATGGGTCCGCTATCGACGTGCCGGATAGGTATTGGCAGACTATTGGCCAGGCGGATAGTGAGGTTTCTTACGCTCACTTGGACTGTGCGGCTAGGAGAGTGGCAATGCCATTTGGAGTGTGCTGAACCCTGGTGATTAACCAGAAGGAGAACTGTACTGATATATGATGAGGATTCGCATGCTTGAACTGCGTCTCGCATCGCATGGTCTTGACATGGCCGATAGCATTCATATCTTACATCGTATAGCCTTGAAACGGCTGATTGCATTCATGTACTCATCACCATGATTTCGCATTACTCTAACCTTGCATTCTGAGCACGCTTATATTGCGCACACACTTACACCACCCTCTAAGCTTTCTATAAGCTTATACATGATTGATTCGTGCAGGTGACGTTAGGACGCAGCCGTAGCCTCGTCAGAGTTGGAGTGTGCAGTCGAGCTTTTGGAGTTTCTGTTATTATCATTATCTTATATTTCCCTTTCATTCGCATTGTACTCAAAAGTTTTCAATCATAGTGGATTTGTGATGGTGTTCCTATGGTTATTGTTCGTGGGTTATGCTTATATTGAATCAAAATCATGCTTGAAATCCTCCTTGTAGGATCTCAGGATCGGAACCTGGTGTATAGATGCTGGGAGCCCAGAATGGGGTACTACGGAGGCTGTCGGCGCTGGATTCGGCAATCGGGAATTTTGTGAGCCCGGTTTCTGAGTTTGGGGCGTGACAGCATGTATTTTATCCAAGTCATCTATAGGTGGGGCCCACTTTACCTATGTGTTGTATCCACACCATCCATCATTTGGTGGCCCACCTGAGCAGGGCCCACCTTAAGTATGTGTTATGCCAAACCGTCCAGCGTCCAGGGACGCTGGACGTGTAATGAAAACAAAAATATTAGCTTGATTCACAAGCTTTTGGGTGGGCCACTCATGCAGGTCCCACCTTGATGTATGTTTTTAATCCAAGCCATCCATTCCATTCCTTAGATCATTTTAGGTGTTAAGCCGAAAAATGAAGCTGATCCGAATTTCTGGTGGGCCATAGCATAGTGAACAGTGTTTTCTACCGTTGAAATTCACTTGATGTTTCTACATGCCAAAACACCTCGAATATTGGACTTGTTTGGCTTGTCTTGAACCATAGCGACCAATGGTTGGGTTGGATCCACTTGATGCGGGCCCCCACCTACGAAAAACCTTCAAAATACATATTTTTTTAAAAAATAAAATATTTAAGCAGCAGCAGTAGACGTTGCTTCTGCTTACAAGTAAGGACGCCTAGTAGTGTCCTGGGTGATAGAAGCAGGGGTCCCATGCGTGGGCCCCATCGTGATGTGCATTGAACATCCACACCGTGCATGTGGTAGGCCCCTTAGGGTAGTGGGCCCCATCTGAAAATTAGCCCTATCTGGAACTTAGGTGGCCCACACGGCAGGAAACAATGTGATTGAACGGCTGCCATTGAGACCCTTTTTGGGTTGGCAGAAGCTTTGGATTATTATAAAATTTATTTTTCCTCTTCATTCCAGGGTTGTGTGACCTTATCAACAGATTGGATGGCAAGTAAACATTGTGGGGTCCCACGTGGAACCCACCAATGATGTATGTATTTTATTCACGCCATCCATAATAGTGGACGGTGGAACCCCCCATGGTGTATGTGCTTTATCCACACCCTCCACACCACTGGATGGTGGGACCCTCAATGATGCATGTGTTCTCTCCACACCGTCTATCCTTATGAGACCCACCATGATGCATGTGTTGCATCCAAGCCGTCTAACCATTTTAGAAAGCTCATTTTAAGGCTTGAGATCAAATTAAGACAGATCTAGGATTAGGTGGACCACATTATAGAAAACAGTGGGTTTGACCATCCACCATTAAGACCCCTTTCAGGCCAATGTGACCTTATGATCAGATTAGATGGGAAATAAATGTTGTCGTGGGCCTTGGAAATTTTAATGGTGGAAATCATTATCACCACTTATCTTTGGGTATGGCCCATTTGATATGCATGGGGCCCAATTGGTGTGGCCCATTTGATATACATATGGCCCATGCAATGTAGCCCACTTGTCATATTTATGGCCGTTGTTGAGGCCCACCTTGAAATGAATGTAAGGCCCATGATATGAGGCCCATTGTGATGTATTCAAGGCCCATGGGTTATGGTCCATTGCAATGTACATAAGGCCCATTGGTGTGGCCCACTTGATCAATATAAGGTCCATGTGATACGACCCATTTGATGTATCTAAACATGGGTCGAGGCCCAACAGGATATCCTTAGGGTCCATTACAATGTATGATTCCTCCATGGTTTGTGTAATGATGTTTTAAGGTGGGCCAGGCCTTGGGAGCAATGTTGGTTTGACGTCCACATTGTAAGAATAATGTTGGTTAAATGTCCACATTATAACTCTCTCTAGGGCCCATTGATAGGCCTATACTTATTGTGTGTAGGCCATCTAGGCCCATCTTCATTTTAAGAACAGTTCATCACTTTATAACATGCTTAGTATAGTCCATAATTCATGCCCATACGCATCATATGTATGCTAAATATGAGGAATGTTTGATCATAGCATAAGGCGTTGGGCTAAGACATTTATGGGACTCCTTATGAGATAGTGCCCCACATGAGCGTACAATACGCATGGGATTGCTGCATGATTTAATGGTGTGACTCATGCATCTCGCATATGTGTGACTTGATCATTGTACGCCCTAGCGACATCAGGGCTGTGGCTCCACAAGTACATCATGGATGGCCGTATCGGATACCGAACATACTTAGTTCTAGCACCGTGGGCACTTAGGATGTCATTGGGTGAAAATCCTAAAACCTTTTTGGTACCAGGAGCTGCTCCAACGTCTATACCGAGTGGATACACGAGCGCCCGAGTGCCGAATACTAGTAGGCCGCGTCTCCCACTGTGTCATGGTCGGCTGGAAGGGGGTGTGGCCTTATCCACCCGAGTGAAGGGGCTATAAGCTAGGCTGAGTTTGACCAGCCTGTAAATGAGTTCGCTATCGACGAGCCGGGTAGGTATTGGCAGACTACTGGTCAGGAGGATAGTGAGCTCTATTCCACTCAATGGGTTGTGCGGCCAGGGAGACGACATTCCGTGTGGAGTGTACTAGACCCTGGTGATTTCTTAGAGAGAAACTGTATTGATATGTGTACTTGATGAGTACTGACATGCTTGTTTTGTATATCGCATATGACATTTGGCTACGTAGGCCTCGCATCGCGTGGCCTTGGTATGGCCGATAGTATTCATGTCTTGCATCACATAGCTTTTGTATAGCTGATAGCATTCATGGACTTACCGCATATTTCCGCATTACCCTAATATTGTATACTTGGCGCTTGCCTTACGCACACACTTACACCACCCTCTAAACTTTTGTAAGCTTATACACGACTGTTGCGTGCAGTAGGCCTTGGATCGTAGTAGTACTGAGGCAGGAGCACACATCAGATCATTTTAGAGTTTTTGATCACCCTGTATTTCTCTTTCCGTATTATACTTAAAGTTTTTGATATAGTGGATATGTGGTGATGTTATTTTGTGACTTGGTTATGCTTGTGGTTATGCTTCATTACAAAAAAAAATAATTCATACTGAAAATCCTCCTTGTAGGATCCTAGGATCGGAATCGGGCATGTGAGTGCCGGGATCCGAGAATGGGGCACTACGGAGGCTGTCGGTGCCAAATTCTGCGATTGAGAATTTTTGCAGCCTGTTTTCTGAGTTTGGGGTGTGACAGAAGTTAGTATCAGTGCATAACATCATATATCTGCTAATATCTACTTTATATTGTATGATTGTTACGAACTTAGAATGATTAGATTCCTAAATTCGAATAACTTAGAAACTTCCTGATATAGCTCCCTATCGCGTGTGCATTCGAGAGTGCCCAAGGATGATAGGCCCTTGTTCCTTCCTGTAGGACATGACACCCAAGCGAGTGACCCGAACGACTTTTGCTTCCCTGCATGAGATTCCTGTTACCCCACCAGTACTTTTGCACCCCCATCCAAGTCTAGCACAACACCGACCGTGTTCGTAAGTGCGGACCAGCTACAACAGATGTTGCAAGCAATGACCGCCATTCTTTAGAGAGGAGGCCAGAATAGGAAGGCCCCCTCCAGTAGCTCCCAGCAGCAGCGATGTCGACGGCCCCAGAGGCATAGGAACCGTCCGTCCTTCCGAGCATTTGCACCACCTATACGTTAGTCCTCCAGTGTATGCTTCAAATGTGGTGTGACGGGGCACCGCATCTGGGAGTGCCCCCACCCTCGGCAGCCCCTGCCACCCCAGCCGTTCTCAGGTGCTTGCTTTGGATGCAGTGGGATAGGGCATCGTAGGAGCGAGTGTCCCCGTCCTCAGCAGCAACCTCCACAGTAGCAGCAATAGGATCCTCAAACATTAGGAGGAGTCGTCGATGATTCGTGTGACTTAGCCCCTACACCGTTTTGCTAGATTGCTCATGAATGATGCGTCTTGGGAGTTAAAGCTTGAGATTCATGGGCGTTATCCCCATCTATTAGGTGTTTGATGATATGTTGTGTTTTGATTATATATGATGTTATGCTCCATATTCTCTTATGAGTTATGCTTAGTGCGATGATAGTATAAATTTTGAGGATGAAATTTTTATTAGGCGGGGAGAGCTGTAAGACCCATATCCTAATCCGTACTGTTCCGTCGACTCCCGCGATCCTTCCCGACGAATTCCGGCAACCTGTGACCTATGATCGACGTTTGCGCACGACCCAAAGTCGTATCCTGTATATTTGAGTTGTCTTAATCCGAGACTTGTACCATTACGACCGCACTGTCGCCGCGGTTCCAACGCCACATCTTGCATACCAATCTGATACCCTGACAGGGAGATGCGGGCCGGCGTTTATTTTGAAGAAAACGCTGCGCGTTTGCAATCCCAAGAGAATCTCTACATCATATCCCATCAATCAATCAATCAATTAATTAATCAATGCTTTCTTTCTCCCCAAGTCAAGCAACCACCAAGTCAACTCTCTCTCACCTCTCTTACACACCCATACATGTTAAGAACATTACTCATCTCACATCTATCACTCCATCACCCATCACTCTCTCTCCTTACATCCCATTCTCTCTCTCTTTCTCTTCACACTTTCCAAGCAACAACAAAGAAGTAAAAGAATGTGGACGTCCATGGTTTTTCATGAGAGAAAAGAGTGTTGTGTGGCCCACTTTCTTATCTCCAATCCTTCATCCTAGCCATTCATCCCTCATCGTCTTCCATTAAAGTGAGACACAAGGAGATCGACTTTCCAACGAACCAAGAAGATCAAACAGTGGGTGCTTCTATAGGCTAGATTTTCATATTTTTATGATGGGCCAAGTGAGGCCTACCGATTGATGATATGGATCTCACTTTGGACCTTTGATGTGGCCGATGGCCCACCTTGATTTTCATTATTATTCCATGATGGGGCCATTCTCCATGGACCCCATCATGATGTTTACTTTCCTAAGATCTAAAGAGGTCATCTATACCTTCCATTTTGATAGAGAAGCAATCTCCACCGTTGATTTTAATTTGGTGGGCCCACATGTATTGGGACCCACTTGATGATTGAATGCTTAAAAAGAAGGGCCCATAGTGTCGGGGTCCCTCCATCACACGTGTGTCCCACTTTTTTTTTCTCTCTCTCTCTCTCTTTCATTTCTTCCTATTGTATGTGATGATGTGGCCGGTGGCCCACCCGGATGGACCCCACCATGAAGCATGTATTTTATCCAAGCCATCTATAGGTGGGCCCCACTTTACCTATGTGTTGTATCCACACCATCCATCATTTGGTGGCCCACCTGAGCAGGGCCCACCTTAAGGATGTGTTATGCCAAACCGTAATGAAAACAAAAATATTAGCTTGATTCACAAGCTTTTGGGTGGGCCACTCATGCAGGCCCTACCTTGATGTATGTTTTTAATCCAAGCCGTCCATTCCATTCCTTAGATCATTTTAGGCGTTAAGCCAAAAAATGAAGCTGATTCGAATTTCTGGTGGGCCATAGCATAACAAACAGTGTTTTCTACCGTTGAAATTCACCTGATGTTTTACATGCCAAAACACCTCAAATATTGGCCTTGTTTGGCTTGTCTTGAGCCATAGCGACCAATGGTTAGGTCGGATCCACCTGATGCGGGCCCCACCTACGAAAAACCTTCAAAATACATATATATATATTTTAAATAAAATATTTAAGCAACAGTAGCAGACGCTGCTGCTACTGACAAGTAAGGACGCCCAAAAGCGTCCTGGGCGCTGGAAGTAGGGGTCCCATGCATGGGCCCCATTGTGATGTGCATTGAACATCCACACCGTGCATGTGGTAGGCCCCTTAGGGCAGTGGGCCTCATCCAAAAATCAGCCCTATCCAGAACTCAGGTGGGCCACATGGAAGGAAACAGTGTGATTAAACGACTGCCATTGAGACCCTTTTTGGGTTGGCAGAAGCTTTGGATTATTATAAAATTTGTTTTTCCTCTTCATTCCAGGTCCGTGTGACCTTATCAACAGATTGGATGGCAAGTAAACATTATGGTGGGCCCCACGTGGAACCCACCAATGATGTATGTGTTTTATTCATGCCATCCATGGTAGTGGACGGTGGAACCCCCATGGTGTATGTGTTTTGTCTACACCCTCCACACCACTAGATGGTGGGACCCTTAATGATGCATGTGTTCTCTCCACATCGTCATCCTTATGGGACCCACCATGAAGCATGTGTTGCATCCAAGTCGTCCAACCATTTTGGAAAGCTCATTTTAAGGCTTGAGATCAAAATTAAGACAGATCTAGGATTAGGTGGACCACACTATAGAAAACAGTGGGTTTGACAGTCCACCATTAAAACCCCTTTTAGGCCAGTGTGACCTTATGATCAGATTAGATGGGAAATAAATGTTATCATGGGCCTTGGGAATTTTATTGGTGGAAATCATTATCACCACTTATCTTTGGGTATGGCCCATTTGATATGCATGGGGCCCAATTGGTGTGGCCCATTTGATATACATATGGCCCATGCGATGTGACCCACTTGTCATATTTATGGTTATTGTTGAGGCCCACCTTGATATGAATGTAAGGCCCATGATATGAGGCCCATTGTGATGTATTCAAGGTCCATGGGTTATGGCCCATTGCAATGTACATAAGGCCCATTGGTGTGGCCCAGTTGATTAATATAAGGCCCATGTGATACGGCCCGTTTGATGCATCTAAGGCCCATGGGTCGAGGCCCAACGGGATGTCCTTAGGGTCCATTGCAATGTATGATTCCTCCATGGTTTGTGTAATGATGTTTTATGGCGGGCCATACCTTGGGAGCAATGTTGGTTTAACCTCCACATTGTATGAATAATGTTGGTTAAATGTCCGCATTATAACTCTCCCTAAGGCCCATTGATAGGCCCGTACTTATTGTGTGTAGGCCATCTAGGCCCATCTTCATTTTAAGGACAATTCATCACTTTATAACATGCTTAGTATAGTTCATGATTCATGCCCATATGCATCATATGTATGCTAAATATGAGGAATGTTTGATCATAGTATAAGGCGTTGGGCTGAGATATTTATGAGACTCCTTATGAGATGGAGTGCCCCATATGAGCGCACGGTACGCGCGGGATTGCTGCATGATTTGATGGTGTGACTCATGCATCTCGCATATGTGTGACTTGATCATTATACACCCTAGCGACATCAGGGCTGTGGCTCCATAAGTACATCGTGGATGGCCGTATCGGATACCGAAAATGCTTAGTTTTAGCACCGTGGGTACTTAAGATGTCCTTGGGTGAAAATCCTATAACTTTTTTGGTACCAGGAGCTGCTCCAATGTCTATACCGAGTGGATACACGAGCACTCGAGTAACGAATACCAGCAGGCCGCGTCTCTTATTGTGTTGTGGTCAGTTGAAAGGGGGTGTGGCGTTATCTGCCCGAGTGATGGGGCTATAAGCTAGGCTGAGTTTGACTAGCCCGCAAATGAGTCCGCTATCGACGAGCCGGGTAGGTATTGACAGACTACTGGTTAGGAGGATAGTGAGCTCTATTCCGCCCAATGGGCTGTGCGACTAGGGAGGCAGCATTCCGTGTGGAGTGTACTAGACCTCGGTGATATCCTAAAGAGAAACTGTACTGATATGTGTACTTGATGAGTACTGGCATGCTTGCTTTACATCTCGCATATGACATTTGGCTACATAAGCCTCGCATCGCATGGCCTTGGTATAGCCGATAGCATTCATGCCTTGCAACACATAGCTTTGGTACAACTGATAGCATTTATGGACTTACCGCATATTTTCGCATTACTCTGATATTGTACACTTGGCGCTTGCCTTGCGTACACACTTACACCACCCTTTAAGATTTTGTAGGCTTATACATGACCATTGCGTGCAGGTGGCCTTGGATCGCTGGAGCGCTGGGGCAGGAGCGCACATCAGATCATTTTGGAGTTTGTGATCACCATGTATTTCCCTTTCCACATTGCACTTAAAGTTTTTGATATAGTGGATATGTGGTGATGTTGTTTCGTAACTTGGTTATGCTTGTGGTTATGCACCATTACAAAAAAAAATTATACTGAAAATCCTCCTTGTAGGATCCCAGGATCGGAATTGGGCACGTGAGTGCCGGAATCCGAGAATGGGGTACTACAAAGGCTGTCGGCGCCAGATTCAGCGATAAAAAATTTTGTGAGCCCATTTTCTGAGTTTAGGGCATGACAAAAGTGGAATGCTAGGATGCATGCCCTCGCCTACACTCCCTCTTGTGACAACATCTTACGATCGCGGCATGCACCGCTTCCTCTATGCACTTCCTCGCCAAAGAACATGCAATGCATGTATGATCGTGATTACCGAGTTCTTATTTAGGCCTTTCCATACAGCAGGATTGGGAAGCTAAGGCACCTCCCTTTATATCATATACCCAAACATTAATCCTTCTAGGGTCATCAATCCTAGCAGTTACATACGTTAAGCAAGTTCAAGTCACTACCACCAACGCCTTACCAACTGGCAGTCTATTTTTGAAGGCTCGTTAACAACCCGACTAGGGACCACAGCCAGGCTATGTCGGGATAGGCCTATTTCATACTTGAGGTCACTCCACCAACGCCCTACCAACTGGCAGTCTATTTTCGAAGGCTCGTCACCAACCCGACTGGGGACCACAGCCAAGCTGCGCCAGTGTAGGCCGACAGCTCGAATACAGTGTCCCATACCACCGTATTCGGTTCACGAGTTTGGGTTGCTCGCTGGTCACTACGGGGAGGCTCGTCGCCCCAGCGTAGGCCGACAGCTCGACCAGGGTGTCCCATACCACCATGCCCGGCTCATGAGTCTTAGCGGATCGTGGTACCAAGGTTTAACGGGCTTTACATTGGTAAGTGGTACCTTAGATTCAAGCAGTAGCATCCATACATGGTAAACACACAATAGGCCAATCGGTTAATTAGACAAGTTCGACTGGTACGAGTGTACGCCGAATTAATCGACATTGTACCACTGTCGACAATCATCGTACGCCTCGAATTCATTGAACGTGTCTTGTGTAGCGAAATAACCTCAGCTACTACTCGAGAATCATTACCGATTGCCTGGACTACATCGTAGCCCCAATCACACTTCAAACGATAGCATTCACAAGTGATAATCAATGACAGCATGTGACAACCAAATCTAAATATAAATCTTAGTTGAGCATTTTAACAAATACATAATACACATGTTATCTTACATAGGCATTTCATCCGTACAAGACATAGTAGTAAGATAGGTTACATAAAGGGAACTGTAATTATAGAGAAGGGGATTGAGAATCCTATCTCAACACCCTCGTTAGATACATTCCAACAAGCATTTCCTCATTCAGGCATTTTATCAAACACTTAGACTACACATTTCAACATACATGTATTAGACTAGTTATAACATATATCCTGGCAAGCCCTCTTACAAAGGAGTTGCCACATACACAACAAGCATATATTCATAGTTAATAATCATGGCAAGCACAGATCCAAATTCCATATTCATTCAGAAATTTTTACAAGCACTTAGACTACACACTTCAACCTACGTGACGTATGTTGGTTATAACAGGTGTTAGGGCAAATCCTTTCACCAAGGAGTTGTCACACGTATGATAACCATATATTCACGACGAATAATCATGGCCAGTACGAATCCAAATTCCATACTCATTCAATCATATCAAAAAACACATGGAATACACTATATTTAACATAGTTCATATATATGTGTAAAGTGTGGGAAACATCGTATCTAAGCATGTGATAGCAATCAAGTCAGTCATAAATCATTAAATGACATTGAAACCCTTGAAAACCATAACCTAAACATTTATAGTCTAAACCTTTCACTAGTAGACTCGTATCGAACTCAGTTTGTACACTAAGTCTTCGTCTATGGCACGATGGCTACCTATTGCATGAAATAGGTTAGCTATTTTATCACATACTCTATTTGGATCTCTAAAACAGATTAGGGTTAGGATTGTTACCCAAGTACGGAGTCAGAATCGCCGGAATAGCGATACGATAACGATGGTTAAGCACATGGAGTGGCAGGATCGAATCCCAGGAACGATCTCCCACTTTCTCTCTCTTCTCCTCTCTCTTCTCTTCTCTTTCTTCTCTCTTCTCTCTCCTAGGGCGGAAATTCGTATGGAATGAGAGAGGGGTGGGTTTATGTACGACCTGTATCATAGTCTGTACTATTTTGTAGATTCCCGCGATCCTCCCTATCGAATTTTAACGACCCACGACCTATAATCGGCGTTTACGCACGATCCTGAGTCTTGTCCCATATATCAGAGTCGGCTCAACCCAAGACTTGTACCAGTGCAACCGCACAGTCGTCGCGGTTCCGATGTCGTGTTTCGTGGGCCGAGGCGACACCCGGGGCAGGAGATGTAGGCCCGCGTTCAGTTCGAGGGAAGCGTCGCGCGTTGTAATCCCAAGAGAATGTCCCATCAATCGCATCAAGTGTCAAGTACTCCATCCCATCATGTCAAGTACAAACACCCATCCCCAAGCAACCCCTAAAGTCAACACATACTCTCTCTCTCCACCCATCAAGTACACCTATCCATCACTCACCATCCCTCACCCATCACTTACCCATCTCTCTCTCTCTCTTACAACCCTCTCTCTCTCTCATTTCTTAAACCCACCTCCCAAGCAACCCATGTCCAAGCTCCATGAGAGAGCTAGATGTGGCCCACCTTCCTACCATCCAATCCCACCCTCTAAAATCAATCTCAATTGTTGAAGTCCATCCATTGGAGCTCTAGCATGCTTTGGCGGAAGAAGAGGAGGAGATCATAGGTGGGTGTTCATTTCATTTGATTTTGATGAAGGGCTCACATGATTTGGGACCCACTTGATGTATGCATCGAATAAGGAGGGCCCATAGTGGCGGGGTCCCTCCATCACAGTCCGATCTCTCTCTCTCTCTCTCTCTCTCTCTCTCTCTCTCTCTCTCTTCCCCTTATAATGTGTGGCCCTCCATGATTTTATTCGTGCTATCCCATTTGTGGGGCCCACCTCGCTGACGTTCAGGGCAGCGACCCACCATGATGATTTGATTCACGCTGCCAGTTCAACAGGCCACACCATGCAGCAGCAACTGCTGTAGGGCGTCGGCAAGCCCTGTGGGTCTTCACGAGGTATGCGTTATATCTATGCCATCTTCCATTGGTAGCTCGTGGGACCCACCCCACACGTGTGGTACATGTGGAGTGGGACCCACCGTGATGTATACGCTTTGTATTTGGGCCGTCCATTCACTGGACGGCCAGCAGCTAAGCTACCTATTGATGTCTGCAAGTCCTGTGGATCCCCTTGACATATATGTTATATCCCACTGTCTGTCCAACGCGCGCGGCCCACCCCACACGTGTGGGTGGGACCCACCTGATGTATGTGGTATCCACACCGTCCAATCTGCTGGACGGTGGATTCCACTGTGAGATATGTGTTTCATTCACAACTATCCATCTGTTGCTGCCCAGCAGGTGCTATAGGACCACCTCGATGTATGTGTTATCTTTGTCCTTTACAGCACGTGGGACCTAGCCCACACGCGCTGCATGTGTGGGATGGGACCCACCTTGATTTTGTGTTTCATCCTGGCCGTCCGGTCTATATGGGACCCACCTTGATTTTGTTTTTCATCTTGGCCGTCCGGTCTATGTGGGACCCACTTTGATATACTATTTTATATGTGCACCATCCATTTGGACGGTGCTGTGTGGAACGCCACCATGATATATGTGTTTTTCTCCATGCCACCTGTCCCTTTTTGGGTGTGGGACCCACCCCACATGTGATGCATGTGTGGGGGTGGGCCCACCTTGAGATATGCCTTATATATCCAGTCGTCCATCTGAATGGGAGATGGAAGCAGATGGGCTGATGTACCTCACAACCAGCGAAATAGATGTTGTATTGACGTTAGTAGTGGACTGACCATGAGGTATTTGTTATATTCAAAACGTCCATCCACTTGGCAGGTGGGGCCCACCATGATGTAGTGTTGTAATCACACCATCCGTGCATTAGAATGGTGGGCCCTGCTCGTGTGGCTTTCACACCGTCCATCAGGTTGGACAGGTAGCCCACCTTGATGTTTTGTACATTCACATCGTGCATGCATTGGGACGGTGCTGGCTGCACCGTGACGCCAATGTTATATCTGAACCGTCCGTCCATTTGTATGGAGCCCACCATTATATGTGGGCTTAATCCACACCGTCCATCCCATTTGATGAGCTCGTCCTAAGGCCTGAGGCTAATAATAAGACAGGTCTAGTTATCATCAGGTGGACCACACTACAGGAAGCAGTGGATTGAACGCCCACCATTGAAACCCCTTTTGAGATTTTAGAAGTTTTGAACTAATATGATATTTGTTTTTCCTATATATCCAGGTCTTTGTGACCTTATGCACAAACTGAATGGAAAATAAATACTATGGTGGGCCCACTAGAAATTTAACTGTGAAAATCATTATCTCCACTACTATTTGTGGCATGGTCCAGATGATCTTTTGATATGATTCATTTTTTTTATAACAATCTAAAATGATCTCTTAAAATAGATGAATGGTGTAAATGGTGTGGCCCATTGGTGCGACCCGTTGATGCGGCCCACTTGATGTTTATAAGGCCCATTGGTGCGGCCCACTTAATATATATGTGGCCTTGGGATGAGGCCCATGCGATGTATTTATGACCCATGTGTAAGGCCCACCTATTGTGTATTTAAGACCCATGGGTTGTGGCCAATTGTGATGTATTTGAGACCCGTGGGTGAGGCCCGATGCGATGTATGTGTGGCCGTTACGTTACGTATAAATCCCTTATGTGGGCCACTCCTTATAAGCAATGTTGGTTAGATGTCCACATTGATGGGCAATGATGGTTAGATGTCCTCATTGTGACCTTCCCTTAGGCCTTGTTAAGCCCATTCTTATCGATTTCGATTGTCGTGACTGATTGTCGATTTCGATTATCGTGACCAATTTGCTGAGTTTCATTATTGATCGATTTCGAATGTCGTGATCGATTGCCGATTGACGTGACCGATTTTCCCAATTCTGATTATCGATTAATTCCGATTGACCGATTGTAGATCTCGATTGTCGTGACCGATTTACCGATTCTGATTATCGATCAATTCCGATTGTCGTGACCGATTGCCGATTCCGATTGACGGGACCGATTTGTCGATTCTGATTATCGATCGATTTTGATTGTCATGACCAATTGCCGATTCCGATTGACGAGACCGATTTGCCGATTTTGATTATTGATCAATTTCGATTGTCGTGACCGATTGTCGATTCCGATTATCGTGACCGATTTTTCGAGTCTGATTATCGATCGATTTCAAATGTCATGACCGATTGCCGATTGACGTGACTGATTTGCCAATTCTGATTATTGATCAATTCTGATTGATCGATTGTCGATCCCGATTGTCGTGACCGATTTGCCGATTCTAATTATCAATCAATTCCGATTGTCGTGATCGATTGCTGATTCCGATTGACGAGATCGATTTGCCAATTCTGATTATTGATCAATTTCGATTGTCGTGACCGATTGCCGATTCTGATTGACGAGACCGATTTGCCGATTCTGATTATCGATCGATTTCGATTGTCGTGACCGATTGCTGATTGATGTGACCAATTTGCCGATTCCGATTATCGTGACCGATTTGCCAATCTCGATTGTCGTGACCGATTGCCGATTGATGTGACCGATTTGTCGATTCTGACTATCGATCGATCCCGATTGACGTGACCGATTGCTTATTCTGATTGACATTACCAATTTGTTGATTCTGATTATTGATCGATTTCGATTGTCATGACCGATTACCGATTGACGTGACCGATTTGTTGATTTCGATTATCGATCGATTCCAATTGTCGAGGCCTATGTGGTGAGGCCCATTGTGATGCATTTGAGGGCCAGGCGATGGAGCCATTGTGATCTATCTTAGGCCCATGTGAAAGGCCCATCATGATGTGTATTAAACCCTTGAGTAAGGCCCATCGTGTTGTATATTAGGCCTTTGTGTGAGGCCGTGGGCCCATTATATGTTTAGCTCTATGTGGCCATTCCTTGAGGGCAATGTTGGTTAAATGTCCACATTATCGAGGCCGATTGTTGATGCCGGTTATTGATACCGATTATGAGTATGTGACAGCATAATATTATAATACATGCCCATATGCATCATCTGCATGTTTGTTATGAGATGTGATTGACCATTGCATATGCCATAGGACAAGTTGTTCATAGGACTCCCTGATAGGCGGAGTTGCCCCCACATGAGAGCATTGTATACACAGGATTAATGCATGATTGGACTATGTGACTCATGCATCTCGCATTTGTGTGACATGACCACCATATGCCCTAGCGACATCAGGGCCGTAGCCTCCACAGGTATTTCGTGGATAACCAGATGGGACACCGAAAATCTGTTCTACATGGGATGCTATAGATATCCCTGGGTGAAAGTTCCTAAACCCTCTTGGTTCCAGAGGTTGCTCCAACGTCTAGACCAAGTGGATGCATGAGCGCATGAGGGCCGTATACCGTTAGGCCGAGTCTCCCACTGTGTCATGGTTGGTTGGAAGGGGTTAGGGCCTTACCTGCCCGAGAGGAGGGGGCAATACTAGGCTGAGTCTGACCAGCTCGAGGAATGGGTCCGCTATCGACGAGCCGGGCCCGATATTGGCAGGCGGATAGTGAGGTCTCTTCCACTCACCTTGTTGCACGCGATGGGGCGGCAATCTGGTTTAGAGTGTAATAGACCCCAGTGATTCCCCAGAGAGAAACCGTATTAATATGTGGACTTATTGAGCAGGAATTGCATATTCATTCATTCACTATCCACTTGGGTTGGTGGTGCATAACTATTTGTTACGTGTACCTTTGCATGGCCAGGATTCCCATTGGGCGCGCGACTAACCTGAGATCAGGAGTTTACCACATTGAGTTTGACTATCCAAATTTAGGTATGGGACTGGTTTGGATAGAAGTCCCTTGTGGTGGACCCTGTAGCCTGCGATACTACGTACTATCATCCCGACTTCACACTCCAGCATGGTCATTTCATTCGCACCACATATTACATTGCATCCGCAGTACCTAGCATTTTGGGTTACTATGTTTCTGCACTTATATGGCCTAAACGGACTTAGCAGGATTTACATATTATATTGTACCCTTAGCATATGATATTTGGCTTTCTTTGACTCCTCCTTTGTATAGCTGATCTGTATTCCGCTTACTCTGATATTGTATGACTTGCGGACTTACCAGTATAATTCCGCTTACTCTGATATTGTATCTTGTCAGTATTTTCATTTATTTCATTTATGATTTATGACATTGTATTGCATACTTGGCCTTATCTTGTGCACATACTTACACCACCCTCTAAGCTTTCTATAAGCTTATGCATGATAGATGCGTGCAGGTGATGTTAGGTCGCAGCAGTGTTGAGCTTGGAGCGTGCAGCGATCTTCTAGAGCTTGATTTTCGATTTATATATTTTCTTTTAGCATTGCACTCAAATGATTATATTAGTGGATATGTGATGATGATGTTGCCTTTGTGAATTGGGTAATCTTGTGGTTATGCTTATTACAAGTTAAATGTGCATTGGAAAATCCTCCTTGTAGGATCCCAGGATCGGAATCTGGTGTCTGGACGCTAGGAGCCGAGAATGGGGTATTACGGAGGCTGTGGGCACCGGATTTAGTGATCGGGATTCCTGTGAATCCGATTTCCGGGTTTGGGGCGTGACAATTTAGGTCTTTATATAGGCTCAGGACTGATGTAAATGGCCTCAGGGCCATGGTATACTTAGGTTATAGCCAAAAGTCGGCTGTTTCGGCTCAACGGGGCACATCTAGAGGCCCCTTTTCTTCATGCGGTCGGACTTAAGCTTCCTGATGTTGGATCTAGGTCGAGTTAAGTTTTCGGTCCGATCGGATCAGTGGATCGACTGCAGGGGACCAGTTTCAGTTCAAAGGTAACCAATACTCGATCAGGGTCATAAGTGCACTGACCTGTGTTGGAATTTTTTTCTGATCCAAGGGCGTAGTTGGGTCAGATTCCGACAGTCTGAATCCTCAGATTTAGCTTGCAAGTGAATGAATTAATTTATTTAAGTTTTAGTTCATTTCCTAAAGATATTCACGTTTCTCACACACTTCGCTCCGAGCTCAAGTTGTGCGTTTCTAGACACTATTTGGATTTGATTTCTGAGATGGTTGTCAAGTCCAATAAAGCGGTTATAACCGTATAGTTTTGCGGTAATCGAACTTTTGATGCGTGGTCGAGGTCCGATACAGAGTTTCGGTGTGCTCCCGAGAGCAACCGGGTTTAGAGATTGATCCTAGATTTCAAGATAATGTAGCGTTAATGATTTTATGCATTTTGGGTCTTACAATTCGTATTTAAAGCGGTAGAGCTAATTTCATAGATTATCTAGTTTGACACTTAGCTAATTCTCGTCTAATTTCTAAAGGATTTGGTCCTTAATGATTTCTACCAGAGGTGGTACTCGAATTTTTGTACGGATTTTTTCGGGGCATTACAATCTACCCCCCTTAAAGAAAAATTTCATCCCCGAAATTGCCTAAGGGTAATAAGTAAAGGTTTTATTATTTCATTTTGCTTAGTCTTGTTGGTTTTAGGTTCATATACGTGTTAGGGTATATAATAACTACATCAGCCTAGCTCATATTGATCTACCCCCCTTAAAAGTTTCTACCTTTAAGGTTTGGAAATATATGTCCAAATCATTATTATTGTGCTAAGCGTTTGATGATAAAGTTTACCTAGGGGTGGTATAATTTACTCTTTATGATTGGGCTAATACGGAAAGTCAGTTGTGGTAGGCTCGAACCCGATACGTCAATTGCTTGCCTGACCAAGGCAGACAATACATTGTATCCCTTCCTAATCCTAAAGGATCCTGGTCTTCTGCTCAGTCAAAGCAGTGAGGCCTTTGGTAATCACCCAAGATTGAGAATTGAGTTAAGCCGCGAATGCCTCGTAGGGGTATGGTTCTGAAATTCTGAAATCTGATAATCCTAATTATTTGAGGAGTATTATAATCCATTAGGAGGTTCAAGCCTCATGTTTATAAGGTTTCCCTTTGGGTTTTGTTCAAAGAGAGCTCTTGATTAACCTATGTTTAACTTGGTGAATAATAAGTTCTTCCATGGTGCTCATAGTCAAAAGACTATACTAGAAGGGTTTTCAATCTCCTAAAATTATATTTGTATGTCACCATTTCGATCACAGATTAGGGGGTCATGGGCAGATTGCACTTCGGTTTCATTAACTTCGGGAGGGAAGGAAGAGTTAAGAGTTCTAAAATATTTTAGAAGTTTATAATGTTAGCGACATAAGGCCGTGGGAAAGGAAAGAAGAGGGACATCTCCTCGACGCGGTATGAACCTTAAGTTTACAAGGGAAATAAGAAACTTATAACATTTTACTGTAATCCACCTCTAACATGAGCTTACGGAGTATTAAACTATGAAATTCAATCCTACCCGAGTGTTCTAATTTAATTGTACAAAAACAACTAAAAATATATACATCTTTACGTATAATCAAATTTAATCATAGGATAATTCCTAATATGATTATAAATAATTCCTAAATAGACACCACTACTAAACTTTAATATGAAATGATATGACCAGCCTATTGGCAACTCGAAGTTGTAAAAATTTTTCGTTTCGACCCTTCTATTATTTACGACATAATGGCCACCTCTAGTTACCATATTATTATTATTATTATTTTGTTGTTATATTAATCCATTGTTAGGCCTATTCTTTCATATGAATTAGTTTAATAGATCCAGTGTCTACTAATAAGAATACAGGTGTACCTTGAATGTGAACAGTAATCTCAAAGGGCAAAGGCGCTGCAGTTGCTGACTCAGGTGTTTCAGCTGCAAGTGCAAGCACATGGGCTTGTTGAGGATGATTTGGTTGCGCTACTATAGGTCGTTGAGGTGACCTATTTCGGGGTACAGGTGGTCGGTAAAGTGGTTGCGCCGGTTGTGCAGATTATAGAGGTGGAGTCACTATATCACATGGTGGCTGACGGTCGATCTTCTGAGGTGGTGTGATACCATTGTCTTTCATCTTGGTAAAACAGAAGGGGTCAGTGTGTCCCCCTTTATTGCAGTATGTACACCAACGGTTCGTTCGTTTTTTCCGGGTCGGTGGAGCCATGGGCCTGGAAGGCGAGTCTATATGTGGCCTCTTACCTAGGATTGACCGGTGCTATAATTTGGGCTGAGGCCTCAGGCCCATTGGTATACATGTCCGAGAATCCCTGCCTTCATCTTGTTCGGCTTGTAGAGACGTGTTGACTAGCTCAGCATAGTTGAAAATGTTAGCACAACACATCTTAGTGTGGATTTCAAGCCGCAGACCACCTAAAAACCGCCGCATTTTCATCGGTTCATCTGCCAGTATCAAAGGAGCGTATTTGGCGAGCTCCGTAAATTTGTTCTCGTACTCTGTCACAGTCATTCCTCCCTAACAGAGGTGAAAGAATTCACCCTCCCTCTCATTACGGTATGTGAGGGGGGAGTACTTCTCATGGAAGTGGGTCTCAAAGGCATTCCAAGTCCACACGTGTCCTTCAGGAACTGTCCGTAGGATGCTGTCCCACCAGAGACTGGCTTCCTTCTCAAACATATACGTAACTAGCTCAACCTGCTCAGCCTCAGTGCAGTGCAGCGGCTTTAGCATCTTAGAGATACAGTCTAGCCAATACTTGGCCTCCTTGGGTCTGTGAGTACCCGCGAAAGTAGGAGGCCAGAAGTGTTGGAATCGCTCAAATAGGCCTCTAGAACCCACGTTTCCAGCAGGGTGCACAGGTGGTGCAGGTGGGGCCGTGTGCATATTCTGGGTAAAAGCCCCTGCGATGGTGGCCAAGAACTGCTGCTGCTGCTGTTGTTGTTGCATCAATAACATCATCTGCTCCAGCCTATCAGGAGGAGGAACGGACTGTAGTATGTGAGGTATCAAGGTAGACGCACGGTTCTACTCAGGAACCGATGGTATAACAGGTGTAGGCCCATTAGTGGAGCTAGTGGCTGGCTGAGAATCCGGCATAGTATCGTAAGTCAGGCCCGAAATGGGGTCTGTATGGCTATCGCTCAGGGGAGGTGCCCCGTCAATCGAATCGCTAAGAGTGAGACGTGCCGTACTCCGTGTGGCCTTAGGTGGCATTCCCTATATACAACATAGGGTGCAACCCAGGTCAGACTCAACATGCTCACAAACTTAACTACACAGCATTCTACAAATTTTATAACAAAAGGAGCTTCATGCATTTCATTTAACCAAAATCGTCACAATACATGGGATGTAGCCTTACATGGATCATGACAGAAGATGCATGTGAGCTAACCTAAATAAGCTTTAAACACTAAAACACACCAACAACCAACCATGCCTACTAAGGCTAGTACAAACAAAGACTAACAACAAGGCAATCTACGAGACAACTACACATATGACTCGTCATCCGAATCTGGTGATGGAGGAGGGGCACCCTTGTCCTGCATGTAGCATAGGAGAGCTTTCAAGGTGCGAGACACCTTCTTGAATTCTTGTTTCATGAAGGCCCTGGCTTTCTTTAAGCTTGGCCCGGGTCTCTTTGACCTCTTGTTGCAGGTAATCTGGCCCTCCTTAATCTGAGCCAAACGGGCTTCTAAAGTAGTTTGATTACTGTCACGCTCATGTGTAGTAGGATGAGAGCCCTCATAGTGTCTCGGGCCTCCTCTATCTCCTCTTCCTTGCCTTTTTCCTCTATTTCATCTCCGCCTTCTTCATCACTCTCTTCCTCTTTACTTTTTGTCTCATCCTCACTCCCATCGAGTCGGGCTTAACGTTGTCATGACCCAATATTCATGTTGTTGAGAGTGGTGTCATTGATGAAATGGATCGGCATAGGAATTTCTGCGCTAGGTCTGTAGCCGAATTCACGAGAAAGCTTGCATATGAATCAGCCGCATGTGAGTGAAATGGTTGTCCTAGTAGAGCGTGCGGTCTGAACTATCTGTAGTAGTACATACGTAGGTAGGCACAGCTTGTCTCCCCACCCAGCTCCGTACAGAAAGTTTACCATTGGACGCATGCACTCGCTACGATTGCTCCACCTGGGATATACATTGTATGTGAATATCTGTTGGAGTAGGCAGAAATCAAGAGTCATTTTAAACGCCAGGAGGCAATTGCCTGGATTCCAGTGAACCAGTGGGCCACAAAGAAATTGCGTGTGGCGATCTCTTTCACGCGCACTCCTGAAATACTTCTTATTAGCATGCACCTCTCCACATGGCATTCCCATGATTCGGGCTATCAAACCAACATCAATTGTGACTTCCCACCTTCCCACGGGAATCTTGAACTGCAAAGGCTCCAGCGGCGGGTCCTATATATGGGTGTAGAAGGCCCGGACTGTGTCCACAGTCGCACATGACTTGCCTTCAAATACCGGCCCCCATCCTGCGTTCGATAGGCGGTCCATCAGTAGATAAAGCCCTAACAGCTTCTCGTCGATGTGTGCTTTGAAGAGAACCCTATGACTTCGAAATCTACCATGCGCAACGTCAGGCTGCAGAGCTCTCTCAATGGGAACCTGGGCATCGAGCTCCCGCTTCATCCTCAGCTCATGTGCGGCACTCGAACTTGGCTTTGTGCCCGATCTCTTCTTTGGATGGGTTGGGCGGCTAGGCCCAGCTTCATCCCTAGGAGCCCTCTTCTTTCCCATGAGGGAAAGAATGGTGGAGAGAGAGAAAATGGTAGCCACGAGCTCAAAAAAAGCCATGAAAACCAAATAGGCTTGTAATGAAGTTGGATTTGGAGATTTTTTGAAAGATGAGACACAAGCTTGAGCTTTGTGCCCAAATGCGTAGGGAAGAGAGAAGATGGGAGTAGTAGAAGGTAGGTTTTTATTTTCTTTTGAAGAGGATGATGGAAAGAGAGTAGGTGGTGAAGAAAAATAAAGAAGATGGTGGAATGGAGGGGGATTTGAGGGAGAAAGACAAGGTTTTGAGGGATTTGGAGAGCTGAGTGGTGTGAGGGAGGGAGACGAAGCACAAAAGGGACATGGGAGAGATCCCACGTGATTTCATAGGCCCCATAGCCACCTACAACCGTCGGCCTGCCCCGTCCGGTTGCGGCCCGACAGGCCCGCTGGCCAATTCGGGGATGCCTCCCCAATCTAGGGATGCTATCCCCCCTTCCCCCGGGGACATCGGATGTGCGTGGGACCCATCTTGGATCCCTTCGATTTGTGTCGTTTGGGCCCTCAAGCTAGTTTGAAGCGTTTTTGGGTCCCATTACGCGTATATTCACACTTTTCAGGTTCTTAGAGTGCAAAATGCACCAATCCTCGTCTAAACTTATTGATTGATAGTCTGGGAAAGGATTTGAGGTCATCCCACATGACCACCAAGGCCTACAGGCCCGATTTCAACAGTCAATTTCGGTCACTTTCTTCGATTGGCGAAACTGGGCATCCTATGACCGTTTCTACGTTCCATCGCACTCTCCTAAGTCAAAGTACGTCAGTGTGCATCGTGTTACCATAACCCAGGTCCAGTTTAATCCAAATCATGCTCTGATACCAACTTGTAACACCCTAAAAATCGGGGGTCGAGTAGAAGCTCAGCTCCCGAGTTCCAACGCATCACTTATGCAACATATGTAATGATAATTGAATGTTGTCCATATTAGTGCATTACACATGAATGAGATTATACCAAATCAGCATATCATACTCCAGAGACAGTTAAATTACGCAAGTGGAAGATTGTGATAGATACATAAAATATATAAACTGTTGTAAGTCTCCAGAGTGTGAACATGTTACCAGGTTAAATATATACATGTATACTCCAAAAATGAACAAAATAAATATACATGGGTGTTTCAAAAGTGTAAAATAACAAGTATAATGGCGTCTATTTAGCATCCCTGTAACCCTGTCGATCAGAACATGGTCTATATAGACTCGCCTGATGGCTGCATATAGGAGAAACCCTCCTCGTCATCATAAAAGTCCGGCTCCGCTTCATAAGCATCGCCATCATCTGAAACTAAAACAGGATCTGGTTGGTGTTTAAAACACCGTCCCGTATCGTGGGAGTGAGTGATCAACTTAGTAGAGCTATAAAGCAAAGGTTAACATGTTATCAATTTAGTCAAGCAGTAATGATAAAGCAACACAACAAATAGGTTCTAAGTACTCTTATTAATGCAAGGATGGTATGTGATAATGATGCATGCTCTCTCCTACACTCCCTCTTGTGACAACATCTTACGATCATGGCATGCACCCCTTTCTCTGTGCACTTCCTCGCCAAAGTACATGCAATGCATGTATGATTGTGATTACCGAGTTCTTATTTAGGCCTTTTCATACAGCAAAATTGGGAAGTTAAGGCACATCCCTTTATATCATATACCCAAACATTGATCCATCTAGGGTCGTTAATCCTAGCAGTCATATACTATAGGCAAGTTCAGGTCACTACCACCAACGCCCTACCAACTGACAGTTTATTTTCGAAGGCTCATCACCAACCTGAATAGGGACCACAGCCAGGCTGTGCCGGGGTAGGCCTATTTTATACTCGAGGTCACTCCACCAATGCCCTACCAACTGACAGTCTATTTTTGAAGGCTCGTCACCAACCCGACTGGGGACCACAGCCAGGCTGTACCAGTGTAGGCCGATAGCTCGAATACAGTATCTCATACCACCGTATTCGGCTCACGAGTTTGGGTTGCTCATTGGTCACTACAGGGAGGCTTGTTGCCCCAGCGTAGGCCGACAGCTCGACCAGGGTGTCCCATACCACCATGCCCGGCTCATGAGTCTTAACGGATCGTGGTACCAAAGTTTAACGGGCTTTATATTGGTAAGTGGTACCTTAGATTCAAGAAGTAGCGTCCATACTGGTAAACACACAATAGGCCAATCGGTTAATTAGACAAGTTCGACTGGTACGAGTGTACGCCGAATTAATCGACATGGTACTACTGTCGACAATCATCATATGCCTCGGATTCATCGAACGTGTCTTGTGTGGTGAAATCCATTCACCAGGTTCCGATCCTGGGATACTACAAAGAGGATTTCAAGTCATCAGTCTGATTTATAATGAGCATAACAAAAGCATAACCCACAAACAATAACCACAAGAACACCACCACAAAATCCACTAAGATCAAAAACTTTTGAGTACAATGCGATAGAAAAGGAAAATACAATGTAACAAAAGAAGCAAACTCCAGAAGCTCAGCTGCACGCTCCAACTACAGCGAGACTATGGTTGCGACTGCGTCCTAGCGTCACCCGCACGCATCAATCGTGCATAAGCTTATGGAAAGCTTAGAGGGTGGTGTAAGTGTGTGCGCAATATAAACGTACTCAAAATGCAAGGTCAGAGTGATGTGGAAACATGGTAATGAGCACATGAATGCAATCAGCCGTACCAAGGCTATGCGGTGCAAGATATGAATGCCATCGGCCAAAACACGGCCATGCGATATGAAATGCAATTCAAGCATGCCAATCCTCAACATGTATCAGTACAGTTCTCATTCTGGATAATCACCGGGGTTCAATACACTCCAAATGGCACTGTCGCTCTCCTAGCCGCACAGTCCAAGTGAGCGTAAGAAACCTCACTATCCGCCTGACCAATAGTCTGCCAATACCTATCCGGCACGTCGATAGCGGACCCATTCGCGAGCTGGTCAAACTCAGCCTAGTATTGCCCCCTACCCTCGGGCGAGTAAGGCCACACTCCTTTCCAACCGACCACGACACAGTGGGAGACGCGGCCTCCTGGTATTCGGCCCTCATGCGCTCGTATATCCACTCGGTCTCGACGTTGGAGTCATCCTCTGGTACCATCGGGTTTAGGGATTTTCACCCAGGGACATCTATGGTGCCCGTATGCTAGAATCAAATATTTTCGGTCTCCAATCCTGCCATCCACGATGTATCTGTGGAGGCTATGGCCCTGATGTCGCTAGGGCATATAGTAACTATAATCACACAAATGCAAGTGCATGAGTCACATTATCAGTCATGCAACAGTCTGTATGTACCATGCACTTATATGGGGCAACTCCGCCTATCAGGGAGCCCATAAACAGTCTGCCCAAAGGCATATGCTATGATCGGTCACTCCTCACGTCAGGCATACATATGATGCGAATGATCATGAACCATGGAACTATACTAAACATGCATATAGGGATGGGCTCTGCGTATCACAGAAATGGGCCTAGACGGCCTGCAGAGTATAAGTATGAACCTATCAGTGGCCTTAAGGAGTGTGACAATGCGGACATTTAACCAACATTGTCCTTACAATGTGGACGTCAAACCAACATTGTTCCCAAGGCATGGCCCGCCATAAAGTACCATTATACAAACCATAGGAAATCACACATTGCAATGGACTAATATACATCTCATTGGGCCTCGACCCATAGTGCTCAGATACATCAAATGGGCCATCTCATATGGGCCTTATATAAGTCAAGTGGGCCGCATTAGTGGGCCTTATGTACATTGCAATGGGCCATAACCCATGAGCCTTTGAAAACATCACAATGGGTCTCGTAACATGGCCCTTATATATATCAGAGTGGGCCTCGACATCGGGCCACCAATACGTCGAATGGGCCTAACCTCATGGGCCTTATATATATATCAAGGTGGGCCTCCCCAACGGCCAGAAATACATCAATATGGCTCTACCACATGGGCCTAGGGCCCACCATAATATTTATTTGAATCCAACCTGTTCATAAGGTCACTTGGACCTTGGGTAAGGCCCACTGAAATGTTCATTTGAAATCCAACTTATTCATAAGGTCACACGGGCAAGGGAGGAGGGGAACAACAATTTTCAGCTTGATCTGAAACTTCTGTGGACCCAGAAAGGGTTTCAATGGTAGAGTTCAATTCACACTGATTCTTGTGATGTGGGCCGCCCGAGCGCTGGATTGGCCTGATTTTTGAGAGGGGTCCATGTCAAATAGTGACCCACCAAATGGACGGTGTGGATACAAAATATACATCATGGTGGGGCCCACGGATGGAGCCGTGGGTCCCTGCCTCTTGGCCGCCCGTCACTGCGCTGCTGCTGCTGTTTAAATTTTTTTTTTTTTTTTTTTAAATTTTTTTTTTTTTTCGGGGCCCACCGAGATGTGATTCACAATCCAGCCCATCCAATATGTGAGTCCCACCTAACTGACCGTTCAGACCAAGTTTCAGATTCATCCAAATTTCAGGTAGGCCCCACCAAGTGTTTTTATATGTTTAGGAATGTCTTCACATGATTTTTGATGGTATGGCCCGCCTGAGCTTTGTTTATGGCTGATTTTTGGAGTGGACGTGTGGGCTGAGGGGACCCATCAAATGGACGGTGTTGATCAACAAAAAACATCAAAGTGGGGCCCACAGCTGGGGCCGTGAGCCCCAGCTCGTCCGTCCGTCAGCAGCCGTACGGCATGGCAGCAGCAGCGTCAGCGCTGCTGCCTCCCTCTTTTGGTTTTTTTTTTTTTTTGAAAATTTGATTTTTTTACGGATTTTCATAGACGGGGCCCACATCCGCAAAATCCACTCCAGCCATGGGTCCCTATGGCTTGATACAAGCCCATAGAGTCCAATATCGGGCTATCTTTGATATGCAGGAGCCTTAGGGAGTAAACCGAAGGTAGGAACACTGTTTCCTATGGTACGGCCCGCCAGAAAATGGGATCAACTTCATTTTTCGGCTCAACGCCTAAAATGAGTTGATGAACAATATGGACGGTTTGGATCTTACATATACATCAAAGTGGGGCCTGCATGAGTGGCCCACCTCTCCCTACTCTCTTTTTTTTTTTTTTGAAACACAAAGGGGGTTGCTCGTCCAGCGTCCAGTGACGCTGGACGGCGTGGATAAACACATGTCTTGTGGTGGGTCCCACATGGACGTGGCCCACCAAATATATATGTATATATATATATACATATAATATATATATCATATTATATATATAATACATATTAAGTTATATATATTATATATATTATATAAAATATAACATATAAGTATATATATACAAAAAAGTGCATTGGGCCCATCCAAACAGTGGATGGTGTGGATCATCACCTGTGATAGAGTGGGCCACGCCGTCTGGTGTAGATGGACGGGGTAGACGTAGCACATATTGGTGGGATCCACACCATTACAAAGAGAGAGAAAGAGAGAGATAAAGGGAGATATACGGTGAGATAGAGGAACCCCGCCACTATGGGCCCTCTTGATTAGATCACATACATCCAAATGGGTCCCACCAACAAGTGGGCCCTGAAATTCAAAATAATGACAAAGCACCCACCTTATCTTCCTTCTTCTTGGTCTCTTAGACTCCAATGCCCCTCAGCTTCAACTTTGATGGAGGATGATGGACTCTTGATGGTGAGGATGAGAGATGGGAGGGTGTAGATGGATGATGGAAGGTGGACCACACTTGAGAGGGAGAGGAGGCTTGGACGTTTGGGGCTTGGGGTTGCTTGGAGAGATATGAGAAAATGAGAGAGAAAATGAGAGGATGGGAGTGATATGAGGTGATGGAGTGATGGGTGTAATTAATGGGGCATGAGTTTGTTTGAAAAGTGAGTAAAGGAGGGATGGGTGAAGAGAGAGAGAGTTGACTTTGTGAAGAAAGAGGTATGGGTTGTTGTACTTGAGATAAGGTTGCATTTAATGATGATTGATGGGACTTATTGCGTAGAGATTCCCTCGAAATCCGCAACGCGCGGTGTTTCTTCTGAATGAACGCTGATCGGCATCTTCTTACCTGGTATCGGTTCGGTGCGCAAGTCACGGCGTTGGAACCGCGGCGACGACGCGATCGTCAAGACATAAGTTTCAGATCGAGCCGACGTCGGTGCGCGGGACCTGGCTTAGGATCGTGCGCAAACACCGATTCGGTGCGAAGGTTGCGAAATTTGAACTGGTAAACACACAATAGGCCAATCGGTTAATTAGACAAGTTCGACTGGTACGAGTGTACGCCGAATTAATCGACATGGTACTACTGTCGACAATCATCATATGCCTCGGATTCATCGAACGTGTCTTGTGTGGCGAAATGACCTCAGCCAATACTCGAGAATCATTACCGATTGCCCGGACTACATCGTAGCCCCAACCACACTTCAAATGATAACATTCACAAGTGATAATCAATGACAACATGTGACAACCAAATCTAAATATAAAATCTTAGTTGAGCATTTCAACAAACACATAATACACATGTTATCTTACATAGGCAATTCATCCGTACAAGACATAGTAGTAAGATCTGTGATGGCTTAAATAATTCCTTTCCTTTTATTTTGATGTTTGGAAACCCTGTTGTTTGCCATCGTCTCATAGACATGGTTGGATGATGGAATCCTTCCTAACACTCATACATCTTTTAGTTGGTTATGGATTGGTCTAAGTTCTGTTGTTTACCTTGTCTCTTAGGCATGGATTTGTGATGGAATTATACCTAATTCTTATACCTTCATCTTTTGAAAACTATATCGAGTAAGTTCAGTATAATATCCATGAAGCAGGCATAAGATTTCCCTGATCTCTACAAGTCGATCCTCTGAATCCCTAGTTCCCTTTCTCTGAATTCTTTAAGTTTAGATTAATATTTCACCATTATTCCTCAAATCACAATTGGTTTAGATTTCATCTTAGCCTAGTTCTAGATCTGGTTATTTTCAGATAACGTACAGGTTTCAGTCCCTGTGGATTCGACCCCGGTCTTACTGAGTTTATTACTACATCACAACCCTGCACTTGGGGTGTGAACAATTAGACTAGTTATAACATATATCCTGGCAAGCCCTCTTACAAAGGAGTTGCCACATACACAACAAGCAAATATTCATAGTTAATAATCATGGCAAGCACAGATCCCTTTAGAAAAGCCATGATAGGGCTATAACTTCTGTCGGTGGTGTTGGATTGGGGAACCAACCCTATTTTATAATGCAAAGGGCTGAGGAGTTTGAAACTCATCAAAACTCCTCTCCCTATGGCTCCATATGAATTTGACAATCTTAGTTCTTCTAGAATACTGTGTGTATATCACAGTTGTAGCACTCTACCCCTTATACGAATTTTTGAATGTATCACAACTTAGTAGGGCCCACTGGTATACCCGATCACATTATCCAACCCTTAGAACAATCTAGTCCGTTGATCAATAAGGCTCACCTTATAGAATTCTTACATGATACTCTTGCTATGTACTCAATACACATGCATATGAAAATTGTATAAGTGTCATATATTAACTCAAATTAAACTGATTAAATTGTTGAAATTGTTATCTCTGAGTTACTGTCCACAAATAAGGTTGGGAAAACAATCCTAAGATCTGATTATTGGGCACTAGTCTGCTAAGGTCGGGTCAGTGAGTTTTTTTTTTTCCTTCATTTCAATGGTCCAAAAACGAGTGTTCACCAATTCCGTAATCACATGACATATAAGATTAACTTTTGGTTATTAGACAGTTTATTTTGAATTACTCCTGATACTCAAAGAAAAGTTTTAGGTAACTAACTTTTAAGTCTCTGTGTATTATCCATCACACTCTGCTAGGGTAGCGAAGCTTTTTCCTTTTATATATATATATATATATATATATTTCGTTTCTAGTTTAAATCACAGGAAATCTTTGATACTCTAGCAGATTGCAACGGATGATACACAGGCGCTTAGAAATTACTTATAAATTATATATTTGGCATGCAAGTAATTTTCAAAATAAACTGTTCAAAAAGTGTATAATATTCTAGATCTATCATCAAACAAAAATTACACTTACTGGACTATCTAACTATTAGATTGGCGGACATTTATCGGACGGTTAAAAATGAAAGTATCCAATAGTCTTATTCCACCAAACTGGTGTCCACTAATTAGAGTTTACGATTGCTGAAACAATCTGATTTTAGATTATAACTTAGTACGAATGTGTTTCACAATTTTTATTCCACGTCCTACATCCTACGCGCAGCCTGCGTATCACGCAGCCTAAGCAGCCAGAGTATCAAATAACTCCCCAGAATGTTCAGCTCCAAAGGCCACAAGCAATTGCCATTTGAAGACTTGACTCTATACAGGAATGCTAAGCTATGGTCAAAGTCGTTACTAATAATTACAATTTAATGGAAACCATGGATCGAGACATCCTTTTCTTTTCACCATCTTCTCCTGGCAGGCCCTCTCCATATTCTTGCTCACTCTACTATTTTTCTTTGTTTATGTAGATGATTTATTTATTACTATTCAACATTGATTACTTGATTTGCGCCGACATGGATTGCATCCTGGCAACATAGGACGGACTCGGCCCAGGCAGGGGCTCTCTGGGAGTCACCGCGTGTGTATCTATGTGTGCGCGCGCGCGCATATGTTTTATTAATGGCGTCTATCAATCTTGTCGGGTCAGAGTATGAGTTAGAAAACGAGTCACATCCACAACTCAAGTGAACTAGAGAGTGGCGATTGAATCCCAATATTAAAAACCTCTTCGGGGAACACTGGTGTTTTCCCTTCGTCCAAGTCAGAGTGACCCTGTACACAAGCTTAATTGCAAATAAACATTACAATAGGCCCTAGGAAGGTTTTAACGTGGAATTGTTATCCCCACTGTTTCTTATGGTGTGGTCTACTTGAGTTTTGGATCTGCCTCAATTTTTTGCTCATGTTCTAAAATAAGTTGAAAAAAATGAACGGACGGTATGGATAAAGCACATACATCACAGTGGGCCTGATAGTGCCTCTGCTTGGAATCAGGTCTGATTGGTGCAGGGAAGGATCCAAGAAGCAACCCCAACAAACACACATGCTAACATGACACAAGTGCACGCTATCCAGACACATTTCATGAAAAATACCGACCAACCCATCAGTTGTCATATGTTTACATTACATGTGGACTGATTTCTATTATGGGAATAATATCCATTTAGCTCATACATCTAACTCATTTGATGGGCAACCAGCGTGATTTTTGGTGAAGGCATGAAACAATTAAGTTAGCTAGCTTGATGAATGGCCGGATCTCTTGCACATGTACCAAGTTGGCATGTGTGCTGCAAATCTCTTCTTCAGTCTTTTGTTGCGTGAATAACTCATCGTTTTTATTTTTACGTGATTGCATTCAAAAGTAGGTAAGATTGTAGGAAGATTTCGTATTCGTGCGTTGTTAGCTTTTACATAAATGAGAAAGATAATCATGCCTTTTTTTTAATAAAAAAATTTCCCTTCCCGGCAAATTGATTTTTTCCATTAGCCTCCAAGATTGAAATTTAATGTGGGCCTTACTTGATACTCCGGCACGATGCAGGAACTTAAAAACTTTTTGACTCAAGTTCCGCCAGTTGGACCCCAAGAGTTCACCAGCGGATGACTTTCAATTTCATCTGGATGAAAACATCCATCCAATCCGTCCAATAAGTTGGCCGACCTCGAGGATTTCCTTGCGTAAAAGTCAGTCCCATCCACTCATTGAGTGGACCACACTTGTATTTTTCTATTTATCCATGGATAGGCATTGTTTCCTATAGTGTGGCCCACATGGTGAGTAGATATGGCTAATTTTTGCCTAGGAAATCCTTATGGTGGGGCCAGCTAATTGGAAAGGTTGGATGTTGCATTCACTTAATAGGTTAGAAGCTATCAGATGTTGCCTACACTTGATAGGCTAGGAGTTATCCTATCGGTGGACCCTAAATTGTGGTCCAACTGGTTGGAGTTGAGACCTCCTTGAAAGTTATGCATTCCAACTGCTTCTGTCCACGGTTGACATTGACAGGTTCAATGTTTGAGCACAAAACATGGGTGGGAAGATATTTTGGGCCCAAAAACTATACGTATAGGTCATATTCATGCTGTCCATCCATTTCGCCGGCTCATTGTAAGACAACTATTTAATGTAGTGTGGCTCATTTGAGCTGTGGATTTGCTTCAATTTTCAACGCATGCCCTAAAATGAACTTGTGGAACGGATGGATGGTATGCATATAACATATTTATTATGATGGGCCTTACGTTTTTTGTGCATATAGAAATACATGAAATTTAATTAAAATTTACATGATTTTTTATGTCGTAGTTTTTCAAAAATTGATGTAGAACAGGTCGCATATTCGTTCATGGCTATGATGGACCAAAGAAAAGAAGCAAAAAGGGATCAACAACATTCGGCATAGTTCGAGCGGTTGACTAATTGGGTCGACAAGTTGAAATTCTGCTGGAAATTCCAGAATTGTTCCTACCTGTTTCGACAGGCCAACAGATCTGGTCGATAGGTTGAAGGCCCTGTTCGACGAGTCGACCAATCGGGTCAACATGTCAAAATTCATAGAATTTTAGTTTTAAGTCTCTGGATGTTTTTGAGGCTGTTCGACCAATCGATTCGATAGGTCGATGACGACAGATCAACGGACACAAGAATTTGCGCATTTTTCATAATTTGTTTCCTTATTCAATGAAGACTCATTGATTACATTTTAGGCTTTGTTTAGGGTTATTTAAGGATGCTAAACTCATTTTTTAATTAAAATGTCAATAAATATTATTAGAAATTAGTTTAATTCTCTCATGGATTCAAAAAATATCTCTTGTGGATTTAAGGGGGCCTTGTGGACTCAAGGCATTTATCGATCAAGGAAGACGGTGATCGACCTCATCACATCATTCCTTGCGTCAGTTGGTATCAAAGTTAGGTTTTGTCCTCAGATCAATGCCTTCTAACGATGGGTTGAGCAACAATACCATGGATAATGCTCCAGGGAATTGTCATTTAACAGTGGCAGCTTTTAAAGCAGCGTACCAAGAGAATCGACAAGTCATGCAAAGGCTGCAGGCTGCCATCGATAGCATGGTGGAGGCTATAAGGCAACTCTGTGTTAGTGGCGATGATATGCCTCCAGTAAGTGCTGAAATTTGAAATCGTGCTGATCGCGAGACGATGCTGGTTATGAATCGTATAATCGCACCTAAGGAAGTGGGATCCAGTCACGAGGAGATCGATGACATAATCCTTTAACATCCTAGACAAGGCAGCGATCGGGTAGATCAGACAGATTGAGAATTTAGGATAAAAGTTGATCTTCCTAGTTTCAATAGCCAACTCCACATCAAGAACTTCCTCGATAGGTTGCTTGAAGTCGATCGTTCTTTGACTACATGAAAATGTCTAAAGAGAAAAAGGTTACATTGGTGGCATATAAGTTGAGGGACGGAGCTTTGTTTACACCCCAAGTATAGGGTTGCGATGTAGTAATAACCTCGGTAAGATCGAGGTCGAATCCAAAGGGACTAAACCTTGTACGTAATATGAAAGTAACCAGAACTAGAACTAGAAGAAGATATAATCTAAATCAAGAAATTTTAAGGAAAATAATGGTGAAATATTAGACTAAAACTTGTAAAATTCAAAGGTAGGAAACTAGAGTTTCCAACGATCCACTTGTAGAGATCAGGGGGATCTATGCTTAATTCATAAACACAACTGTATTTAGAGTCTCATCTTCATCTAGTTGGTAGATAATTCATTAAAGTCCATATCCGAACTTCATTCGATCCAGTTTTCAAGAGATGAGAGGTATGAGAATTAGAATTGATTCCATCACAAAACCATGCCCATGGGATAAAGTAAACAATAGAATTTAGCCAATCCACATCCAATCTAAGGGAGTTATGAACGTTAGGAAGGGTTCCATCATCCAACCATGTCCATGAGACGATGGTGAACAACAGGGCTCCCACGTTCATAATCCCTATAATAAATAAAATATGCTTAGAGCCATTGCAGATCCATTGTAATTTAAGTCACAATAAACCATTAAAGACTAAAAACATTCCATATAATCAAACTATAATCAAAGAGAATTCATAAACATGAATCAAAACTGTAGAAAACACCTCATTACGCTACAAGCTTCACCTCTTAGCCCTACCTAAAAGGTTTAGCCAGACATATTCAAGCTCTCTTAAAAGAAAGCATAAAAGGAAAAGAAGAAAAACTAAGAAGAAGGAGGGAGAAAAACTCCCTAGTCGATGTCCGCTTCCACTCTCTCTTGTGCTCCCACACTCTACACGTCAAAAGATGATCCTTCAGCTCTCTTTCTCTCTCCCTTATATAGAACCTGGAAGTCGGTGCTAAACAGTGGAGAAGAGGCGGTGCATGCCTGTGGAGTTTACGCAGCAAGCTTTCGCATGCGCAGTCGCGAAACGCACAACACTTGTATTTGGTGGATTTTCGGGACGGCTATACAGCCTGTCCTTGGAATATGCCACCTTGGTAATGGTTAGCCCCACCTTAGTGAACTTCTGGACTGTTCGGATCAGCCATCCGATCATGTCCATGCTCGTACAATGCCTCGCAAGTTCCAACTTTCCCGGACGTGCGATGGTGCAAAATTTATTGCGCTGAGATACTTGGTGGGCCCCACAGTGATGTTTTCGGAGAGATCCACCACGTTCATTGGATTTCTGATGTGATTTTAGTTGGAAAGGAGTGGTTTTGGTCAAGTTTTGGTGCGACCCACTGTATCAAATCACCCCGCCGTTCATCCGGCATTTGGCGGCAATCTGCGTGTGTACATGTGCATGGGGCTAAAAGGTCACCATTTGTACGGTCGAAATTCTCTCTTGGATGTAATGGACGGTTCAGATCTGGAATTTGGATCATGATGGTGGCCCACTAAGATCGTTCGTGTGGACCACGTGCGTTGCCTGTTTGAATTCACTGGATTTGAAGAAGGGTCGAGTCAGCGACCTTTGACCGGATTTCCGGATCCAGTGCGATGCATGTGGACGCAGACTGTGCTCATGCACGTCCCCGGGTGGGGCCTATTGTGATGTTTACGTGAAATCTTCTCCGTCCATCCATTTTGTCACCTCATTTATGGGGTTAAGACCAAGATTGAAGCATATCCAGATATCAGGTGGGTCTTAGATTGATGATTCATGGGCTGATTTGACGTTAGGCCACTTCCACAGGGATCCAAGGGCTGAAATTCGACATGTATGGTTAATTTAGGGTCCTCGGGCCAGATATAAAGTTTCGAGCTGAACGGATGGTGAGAACCCTATGATCTTGTATTCAGGATGACTTTTAGACCTCTTGAACTTCAATTGCTTGATTTTCTTGAATCTTTGGCATGTAATTTCTTCAATCTCGGTCCCCTGGGATCCGTCCCTTGCCTTGCTGGTTTTTTAGCATTAAATCTATGCCTTTAGTACCCTTTTTCAATCCAAGCTCCTAAATTCACCTTGCAATAAAAATATGATTAAAATAGGTCATTAAACATTATCATATTCATAAAACCAAGCAATATGTGGGGTCCAATATGCAATATTTGACCCTCAATACAATCCCCAACCAGCATTTTGATAGTCCTAAGCAAAGTATGCAAAAAATAAGTTAAGAATCACAGGATAAATTTTTATAAATTCGAGTGATTTTTGAAAAACAATCCAATTAATAAAATTCTAAGATGCATTAATGTTGAGCATCTTTCTCCTAAACTCAAGCGCACGGTAAAATTCCTATTCAAGTTCAAAGTATTAATCCATCCATTAGAAAAATTCTAAACATTGAGTTCCATGGGCGTATAGTGCAACCTTGACTTATCATCATTAAGAGTCCAATCGTCAATTTTCATAATAACATTGATAATCAAACGGAGCATTCTTGGATGACCCAACCTAAATCGAAATTTTCCTTACAGTTAAGCTTTTTTATTCTTCCAGCTTTTGATTTTTCCAACGATAGCTTCACGCTGTGTCAACCTTTTTAAAGATCTTTAATAGGTAGCCGTTTTCAATGACAACTGTTTTTTTTTGTTGAATATTATTTTTTTTTTCTTCTTCAATTCTTCTTATTGAACATGATAGACAAATTCCTCAGGTTAGTTCCTTCCATACTTAGTGATTACCAAGTTAGTAATTCAATGTCGAACTGAAGCTTTAATGTGTAAGCTAGGTGTGATATGTGAAATCATGACTCAATCAATGTTTAAAACTTCTAATCATGGATTAATAATTCAAACTTAACTGTAAAATCTAATAGATAACCAAATCCAAGAGTCGTAAATCACCACCATTAAGTACCTTATACTTCTTAAATCAAGATTATCCTTCAAAATCACTCGAATTCACAAGAATTTCTAGAAAAAATTTCAAATTTTTTTTACAATTTTTGCTCAAGACCAAGAAAACACTGATTAAATAACCTAATCTCCCATCCCCAACCTAAAATCTATATTGTTCTCAATGTAAAATATATAAGCATGCAATGCACATGAGACAACGAAATTGAAAAAGAAGTGATGGAAAGATAGTACCTACTAAAGGAGTTAAGAGGCTTTTTCCAAAGAGATCTCAATGTGAAAGTGGGTCAACACAAGAGTTAACCAACAAAAAACAAACTATCCTAGAACAATTGGAAAACAAACTATCCTAATGGCATAAAGCCGACTATCCTAGAATGAGACAAAGCAAACTACCCTAGTCTTATGATTAAGAGGCTTTTTCCAAAGAGATCTCAACGTGAAAGTGGGTCAACACAAGAGTTAACCAACAAAAATAAACTATCCTAGAACAATTGGAAAACAAACTATCCTCCTCATTCTCCATATTTAAATTAGCCATGTCAGATAGGTGGAGTAGATTACTATGGTCGACAACTTCCTGAACCTCTTGACCATTGATATGGGCCAAACTTGAGATTGAATCCCAATACGCATCATCTTCCAATTTAGTGCAGTACACACTTAGAATGGGATCGCTTTCCTCACATTCTGTTCCTAGATTGGGCTGAGGTTTGAATAAAATAACCTCTTCGTCATCATTAAAATCAGGTGTGTCATGTGACTAATGTGTATCAACATCATTACATTTGAAAACCAACAATGTCTCTTGATTATTCCTTTAGACCGTCATCGAGATCGACTTATCTGGAAATTGAGTCATATGCTCATTAATGGATTCCAACTCCTTATTCCAAATTTTAGAGTTCTCCATAAGCAAGTTAGGATCACTCTCCTCATATTGTGTTTCTGGATGGAGTTGTGGCTGGGATGAAGTAACCTTCACTATCTCATCATAAGTAGGGAATCCAAAGGAGTAATCAACAAAATCAATTGGCGATTCATCTCTCCAATGTGTCGAGTTGAATCACTTTCCTTGCATTGTATTTGTAATTTGGGTTGCGATTGGGATGAATTAGTCTCCATTAGCCTATCGAGCCGTGATTCAAGTGCTTTTAATAATTTCCTCATGTTAGTAACATAGTCTGTGTAACTCTGAGGTGACTCCTCTTGAACCTCTGGTGGATATTCAAAACTGGCTAATCCAAGAGGGTTTTCACCATGATGTTTTACTGACTCAACTTCAAAATATTTCTATTTCCACTGATCATAATCATATGGGTCATAGGTCGAGAGTTGATGCGCGTCATCATTCCAATAATCACGTACTATTTTCTTAACTCATGGAGTGCAATTATTCTCCTGCAAATAATCACCGAAGGACTTCTTAATTGGTGGAGCATCATATTTTGATTGGTAGAAGAAATTTTCAGAAAATATTTAAGGCATAAGTTGTTTCCCATCATAATCATCATACATTCTTTCCCAAGATTCTTTAATTATCTCAACATACACACGTTCCCACTCTTACATGGTGAAGCCTTAACTCTAAATCTAAAAGAAAATAAAAAAAAATACTATAGCAATATGGAAAGTAAGAGGAGGAGAAGTTAGAAAAAAGTTACCAAATTAGAAGTTCCTATGTTAAGATCCTGCAAAAGAAAACAAAAGAAATTAGTTTCTAAAAATAGAAATTCTAAAATCAGAAAGTTCTTAAAATAGAAAGTAAACTAGTTTCTAAAAAAGGGAAAATTTCTAAAATTAGAAAATAGAAATTTTCTGAAAACAAATTAGGAAAATTCTAAACCTAAAATTAGAAAGTAAGTTTCTAAAAATAAAAGAAATCCTAGAATTAGAAGGTTACAAAAATAGAAAATAAAACCTAATCCTAAAAATCGAAAAAGTAGAAAAATTAGAAGGAGATTACCACTTTAGAGAGTCTATGTCGGGGTCCTACAAAACAAGAAGGTTACGTTAATTTCTAAAAATCAAACATAAAAACCTAAACCTAAGTTAGAAAACCCTAATCTTAACCTAATTCTAAAACTAGTTAATTTCAGAAAAACGTAACCATTAGTCCCTAGCAACGTCACCAAAAACTTGTTCACACCCTAAGTATAGGGTTGCGATGTAGTAATAATCTCGGTAAGATCGAGGTCGAATCCACGGGGACTGAACCTTGTACATAATCTGGAAGTAACCAGAACTAGAACTAGAAGAAGATGTAGTCTAAATCAAGGAATTTTAAGGGAAATGATGGTGAAATATTAGACTAAAACTTGTAAAATTCAAAGATGGAAAATTAGGGTTTTCAATGGTCCACTTATAGAGATCAGGGGGATCTATGCTTGATTCATAAACACAACTGGATTTAGAGTCCCATCTTCATCCAGTTGGAAGATAATTCATTAAAGTCCATATCTAGACTTCTTTCGATCCAGTTTTTAAGAAATGAGAGGTATGAGAATTAGAATTGATTTCATCACAAAACTATGCCCATGGGACAAAGCAAATAATAGAATTTAGCCAATCCATATCCAATTTAAGGGAGTTGTGAACGTTAGGAAGGGTTCCATCATCCAACCATGTCCATGAGACAATGGTAAACAACAGAGCTCTCACATTCATAATCCCTATAATGAATAGAACATGCTCAGAGCCATCACAGATCCATTTTAATTTAAGTCACAATAAACTATTAAAGATAAAAACATTCCATATAATCAAACTATAATCAAAGAGAGTTCATAAACATGAATCAAAACCGTAGAAAATGCCCCATCATGCTACAAGCTTCACCTATTAGCCCTACCTAAGAGGTTTAGCCAGACATAATCAAGCTAAATCTCTTTAAAGAAAGCATAAAAGGAAAAGAAGAAAAACTAAGAAGGAGGGAGAAAAACTCCCTAGCCGATGTCCGCTTCCACTCTCTCTTATGCTCCCACACTCCACATGTCAAAAGATGATCCTTCATCTCTCTTTCTCTCTCCCTTATATAGAACTTGGAAGTCGGTTCTAGACGGTGGAGAAGAGGCGGTGCGTGACTGTGGAGTTTACGCAGCAAGCTTTCACGTGTGCAGCCGCAAAACGCACAACACTTGCATTTGGTGGATTTTCAGGATGGTTGTACAGCCTGTCCTTGGTATCTGCCACCTTGGTAAGGGTCTGCCCCACCTTGTTGAACTTCTGGACGGTTCGGATTAGCCATCCGATCACATCCATGCTCGTACAATACCCCGCAAGTTTCGATTTTCCCGGACGTGTGATGGTGCAAAATTTATTACACTGAGATTCTTGGTGGGCCCCACATTGATGTTTTCAGAGAGATCCACCACGTTCATTGGATTTTTGATGTGATTTCAGTTGGAAAGGAGTGGTTTTGGTCAAGTTTTGGTGCGACCTGCTGTATCAAATCACCCCATCGTTCATCCTGCATTTGACGACGATCTGTGTGTGTACGTGTGTATAGGGCCAAAAGGTCACCATGGGTACCGTTGAAATTCTCTCCTGGATGAAATGGACGGTTCAGATTGGGCATTTGGATCATGATGGTGGCCCATTGAGATCGTTCGTGTGGACCATGTGCGTTGCCTATTTGAATTCGATCTGGATTTGAAGAAGGGTTGGGTCCATGACCTTTGACCGAATTTTCAGATCCGGTGCGGCACGTGTGGATGCAGATGGTGCTCATGCACATCCCCAGGTGGGGCCCATTATGATGTTTACATAAAATCTTCTCCATCCATCCATTTTGTCACCTCATGTAAGGGGTGGAGACCAAGATTGAAGCATATCCAGATATCAAGTGGGCCCCAGATCAATGATTCATGGGCTGATTTGACCATTGGGCCACTTCCACAGGATCCAAGGGCTGAAATTTTACGTGTATGGTTAATTTACAGTCCTTAGGCTAGATATAAAGTTTCGAGCCGAACGGATGGTAGGAACCCTGTGATCTTGCATTCAAGATGACCTTCATGCCTCTTGGACTTTAATTGCTTGATTTTCTCGGATCTTTAACGTGTAATTTCTTTGATTTTGGTGCTCTGGGATCCATCCCTTGCCTTGGTGGTTTTTTAGCGTTAAATCCATGCCTTTAGTACCCTTTTTCAGTCCAAGCTCCTAAATTCACCTTGCAATAAAAACATGATTAAAATAGGTCATTAAGCCTTATCATGTTCATAAAACCAAGCAATAAGTGGGGTCCAATATGCAATATTTGACCCTCAACAAGCTTCGGCTCAGTGGGAGCAATTCAACTCACGCATGCTTTCCTCCCCAGTGACTGCAATTAAGTTTTGTTCCAACAGTACCAAAATTGTCGGCAGGGTGTCGAACGATGAGAGGTTACGCTGAGTAGTTCTACCATTTGGTAGCATGAAATGATTTGGTCAAAACTGAATCATAGCAAGTCGCCCCATTCAACAGCGAGTTGCGTGTTGTGATCCAGGATGGAGCTCAGATGCGGCCTGTTTGGACGATGAACAAAGCGATAAAACTGGCCATCTGAGTAGAGATGTAGCTTGAATGATCTAATACATGGATTGACCTATCCTTTTAATAGGGTAGCCACAGCAGTCCTTCACAGGGAGCACTACATACCAAGGGGAAGGAGCCAGTAGGGGGCGTCCTCAACCTCCTACACCCACGAATCGAAGATCCCAAAGAGCAACGACCACTACTGTTGGTCCAAGCAAGATTTTAAACCCTTGCGGTCAACTAAGGTGAGACCATTATTATTGATGTGGCCAACCAGGTCACCTATCAAACACTTTCCCCCAGCGATAAGTGGATAACCTTGCTATTGATAATGGTAGCACTGAAAGTGCAGGAAGATCCAGATATTGATGAAGTAGAACATGCAATGAATGATTAAGTGGTCAAAGTAGATTGGGTTCGTAAAGATCAAGGTGAATCTCTAGTAGGGAGAAGGCTTTTGTATACGCTAAAGAAAGAGGTACACCCACAACAGTATAACATCTTTTAAACAAGGTATACAATAAATGTAAAAATTTGTGATGTGATCATAGATAGTGAAAGTAGTGAGAATATCACTCCAGAGTCATGGTGGAGAAGTTGCAGCTGAAAACATAAGAACATCCCTCCCTATACATAATCATCTAGATTAAGAAGGTCAGTGAGACGAATATAACTGAATAAGGCACTATTTCTTTTTTAATTGGTAAAAATTGTAATGACCAAGTAGTATGTGATATAGTTAATGTTGAGGCTTGTCATCTATTATTGGGTTAGTTGTAGCAATCAGATCGTGATACCACCCATAGAGGGCGAGATAATGTATACATTTTCATCAAGTATGGTCGAAAGACCATAATCGCCCCTATGGACCCAGACGAACAACCTGAAACTTCTAAAGTGGAGGGCGTTCTCTCATAACCATATAAAACTTTGTGGAGGAGTCCAAAGAAATAGAAGAAGTGTACGCATTAGTAGTGTAGGGTGAAGATGTGGTACCCATGAATATCCCTGAGAATTTGAAACCCTTGCTGTACGAATTCAAAGAAAATTGGCTTGATGATATTCCTGTTAGGTTGCCCCCTATGCGGGATATTCAGCATCACATTGACCTTGTCGTAGGGGATAGTTTACTAATATCTCTCATTATCGATGAGCCCGAAGGAGTGCGAGATTCTATAAGGATAAGAGGAGGAATTAATCTGTAAGGATCTAGTTTGAGAAAGCATGAGCCCATGCATCATTCATGCCCTATTAACTCCTAAAAAGGATGAGAGTTGGTGCATGTGTGTCGACAACCAGACGATTAACAAGATTATCATAAAGTACATGTTTCTCATACTGCAGTTGGATGATATGTTGGACATGCTTGATGGTGCAAAACTGTTTTGTAAATTAGATTTGAGGAGTTACTACCATCAGATCCGAATACAGTGGGTGATGAATAGAAGACAACTTTTAAGACCAATAAGGGGTTGTATGAATGGTTGGTCATGCCCTTCGGTCTTTCAAACACGCCCAATATATTCATGATGTTGATGAACCAAGTTCTAAAACCATTCTTTGGGCAGTTCGTGGTGGTCTACTTTAACGATATACTTATATACAGTTACAATAAAGCAGCCTATATGGAGCATCTTAAGCAAGTGTTACATATACTAGCTAAGAACAAGTTGTACCTCAACCTAAAGAAGTGTAGTTTTCTGATCGAGAGCCTCTTATTTTTAGGCTTTGTAGTGACATCCACGGGCATTCAGGTGGACGAAGAGAAGGTGGGAGCCATCAAGGAATGGCCGGTTCCAACTAGCCAACCATTTTGGCACCGACTATAAATTGTATAAAGAAGGGACCATTTTAGTGGACCGACGAAGTTGACAAAAACTTTGCCAAAATCAAACATAAATTGTCTACAACCACAGTTCCTGTACTTCCCAGCTTGGACAAACTGTTCGAAGTTGAATGCGATGCTTCATATGTTGGAATTGTGGGTGTTTTGTCACGAGAAGGAAAACCAGTAGCCTTCTACTGTGAGAAGCTAAGTGATGCCCATAAAAAGTTATTGATGAATGAGCTTGAATTGTATGCAATGGTCCAAGCATTGTGACATTGAAGGCGTTACTTGTTTAAGAGGGAGTTCATTATTTACATAGACCATTAACCTCTTAAATTTATAAATAAGCAGGTTAACATGAATCATAGACATGTTAGGTGGACTTCATTCTTGCAGGAATTCACATTCGCATTGAAACATAAAGCCAGACAGAAGAATAAGGTGGTTGATGCACTTAGTCGGCGTGCATCATTTTTAATCACTATGAGTAACGAGGTTATCAAGTTCAGTTGACTCAAAGAGTTGTACTTAAAGGATGATGCCTTTGAGAATGTGTGGATTAGATGCCAGGAAAGTCAACCTAGTGACCTCCATATTCAGGATGGATTTTTCTTCAAAGAAAATCAATTATGCATCCCATAGAGTTCCTTGCGAGAGCGCATTATTTAAGAGCTACATGGGGTAGGTATCGGCGGTCACCTAGAGCGAGACAAGACTTTAGCTCTTGTGGAGGAATGATACTACTAGCTATAGTTGAAGCATAATGTGGGAAAGGCAGTATAATGATGCCACATATGTCAGTCTTCTAAGGGGTAGTCTTAGGATACAGGCTTATATACTCCATTGCTTGTCCCTGATGGTCCTTAGGAGGACTTATCCATTAATTTTGTGCTTGGTCTACCATAGATCCAACGTTGCATGGATTCGGTGTTTGTGGTAGTAAAATTTTTTTTAAAGATGACACACTTTATTCCATGCAAGAAAACTCTCAATGCTACTCATTTGGTAACTTGTTCTTTCAAGAGGTTATGCAGCTACATGGTCTTCTTAAATCCATCACATACGATCATGACAAAAAATTCCTTAGTCACTTTTAGAGAACTTTTTGGAAGTGATTTGACACCCAACTTCAGTTTAGCAGTGCATATCACTCGTAGAAAAATGGGCAAACTGAAGTGGTAAATCATATGCTTTTAAACCTCATTTAGTGCATTATAAACTGAAGTAGTGGAATTTGGTCTTGGCTCAGGCGGAATTCGTGTTCGATAACATGCTAAATCGTTCCATCGACAAGCTTCCGTTTGAAGTTGTGTACAAACGAGTGCCCCGACATATTCTTGATTTGGTTCATTTGCCCAAGCTCTCGGGCATGAGCATTGCTGCAGAACATATAGCGAACCAAATCATGGGCATTCACGCTGATGTTCAGGCCAAGTTGCAAGCTTTTAATGACAAATACAAGGATCTTGTTAATAAACATCAACTCCCGAAAGTGTTCGAGGTGGGCAACAATGTGATGGTTCATCTGTGTAAAGAAAGATTTTCGACCGAGATGTACAGTAAGCTAAAGAACAAGAAGATCAGACTGGTACCTATCCTCCATAAGATTAATGACAGAACTTATGTTATTGATCTTCCTGAAGACATGAAGATCTCACGCACGTTCAACGTAGAGGACTACACAAATATCATGAACCAATACAGAAAGATGTTATTGACGAGTTCTTTTGAAGTGGGTGGGACTGATGTAAAATGAATTACGGATTCATTCACGGATATGATGGACTGAAGAAAAGAAGCTAAGAAGGATCGCAACATGCAACATAATTCGACTGGTCGACCAATTGGGTCTACGGGTTGAAATTCCACAAAAATTTTAGAATTGTTGTTAGACAATTCCTGCCTGTTTTGACAAGTTGACATATCTGGTCGACAAGTTGAAGGCCCTGTTCAACAGGTCGACCAATCGTGTCGACAGGTAGAAATTCACGTAATTTTAGTTTTAAGTCTCTGGATGTTTTTTATCTCATTCAACTGATTGACTTGACTTATCGATGAATGTGGAAGTTACATGTTTTTTTTTTCAAAATTTTCTTCTTATTTGATTAGGACTCTTTAATTACGTTTTAGGATTTATTTAGAGTTATTTATGGATGTAAAATTCATTTTTTATATTAATCTACTAAAAAAAATCTTAGAAATTAGTTTATTTCTCCCATGGATTCCAGCAAACTCTCGTATGGATTTAAGAGGGCCTTATAGACTCAAGGCATTTATCGATCAAGGAAGACAATGATTGATCTCATCATATCCTTTCGTGGGTCAAAAAACCAAAAATAATAACCCATTTACATGGCATTTATAGATAATTAGTAAAATCAAATAGCTGTCAAGGGAAGTCATATTTCAAAGTTTAGATTAATTGATAAGACCGCTGGATATTAACTTGTGATTTTGTTTTTAAATTCATACCATCGGCTATTCTCATTCAATTCAATTGTCAATGTCGATCAATCAACCTGTTAGTAAATCAAATAAGTTTAAGTCTTTGTCTACAAGGCATGTTAATGAGACACACTGTACAAAAAATTTAACTCAAGTTACCCGCATCCCACTTTGTACTTTTTCAGTGCTTATGCGTTAAACATCACACTCTACTAGAGTTTCAAATATTTTTTTGGATCCATTCATCTTGGTCGTGGCAATGTTCCTGAATGGGTTTATGGCCTATTTGGATTGTAGAAAATGAGATTATTATTATTATTATTATTAATTATTTAGACCTTTCTGCATTTTGATAGAAAAGAAAAACTGAGATTGAAATGGCAAAATAATTAAAGATAAGAGGTGAGAATCATGAGAAGGATATGAGATTTTCACATGCTTTCCAAACATGACCATAAAAATGAAATTTATGAGAACCCATGTTTCTTTAATGCTAGTAAAAAAATCAATTTCATTCGTTATTAGATAATATTACATATCTGTTCTTTTCCATTCTCCTCACATTAACCAAGCCGTTAGGGCGTCTGGTTGCACAAAATGGTTTGTACTAATGGTGCTGCTCGTGATTCATTTCGCACCATATGTTTACTAAGGCCACCATGAATGGACCATGACCCAAGAAATATCTTTGATAGCTCAGTCAAATCCCTTTAAATTGTGGCCTGACATGAATGATTTCAGCTGTGTTCGGTTACACCAAACTAATTCCTGGTATAGGTGCTTTTCAAGTACAAAGGATGGTTTCACACACTCTGGTGTTGCCGGTTGTACCAAATATCATGATCGTTTCAGTTGTATTTCTGGTACAACCAAATGCACCTAAAACCATCGACGTTGCGCCAATTTTTGAAGGAATGCAACCAAACGCACTTAAAATCAATCATGTGGGACTACAACTTGAGGGGATGTGATTGTGCTATCAAAGATATATTCCCTGGTCAGGGTCCATTCATGGTGGGCCTAAGCGAACATTTGGTGTTGAAATAAATCATGAGCACCACTAGTAGAATTAGGGCTGAAAATCAGGTAGATTCAAGCCAACAGACCCGTGATCGACTCGACATTGGGTTGGGCTTGGGCAGGATGTATCAAGTGTTTTGGTCTTAGGCTTGGGTTATAAAAACACCAACCCAATAAAACTTGGGTCGGGCTCGGGTTGAGGTTTTAGGTTGCCCGACCCAACCCGAACTCGATCGATATATAAGTTACTTATAAATTATAATTGAGTGCAGATCATCTGTGTTGAAGGCACATGAAATTTTAGTGCCATCATGTCTCATTGGTCCAAGTCATTTCCGATGACTTAAGATAACAAGATACGCTGAACTTCTCTCCCAAATAGATTGTGTGCTGCACAACACAACTTTTAAAGGAGTAGTTATCTTATATTTTAGCTTGTTTGTTTAGAAAAAATGAAGTTCTTTACAATAAATAACTACATATATAATTAATAAAATCATAGGTACAAAAAATATAACTTTTATTGAAGTATAATAGATAAATGTAATGATGAAAATATTAGCATATATTTACCTGACCAACCTGACCGAGCCTGCTTGGGTTGTGCTTGGGTTAAGAATTTCTAACAAGAGGGTGGGTTGGATTTGGCTAGGGTTAAGGTATAGGAACCTTGGGTTGGGCTAGGTTTGAGCACCAACCTGACCCAATCAGCCGACTTTCAGCCCTAAGTAGATTTAAGTACATTATCAGATCCTAGGGTCTTGCTTTTGCCTAGGTCCTCACTCGAGGAAGCTAATTGGACGGAAATCAATATAGGCAGGGATTTTGTGGGACCACCATGATGTATGGGTGTTATCCACACCGTTCATCCATTTTTCCATATTATTTTAGGTTAGGAACCCAAAAATTGAGATAAATCCAAGGCTCAAGCAGACCATACCAAAGGAAGTAGTGCTGCCAATGGCGCCCACTGATGAAACCTTCTTATGGCCCACTATGATATTTATGTGCCATCTAACTTTTTTATATGGTCACACAAATATAGATGAAGTGAAAAAGGAATTGTCTAATTCAAAACTTTTGTGGCCCTAAGAAGTTTTCAGCGGTAGGCATTCAATCCCGTTTGTGTGGTGCACTTGAGTCTTAGATTTGAATCATTTTTTACATAGTATCCTAAAATGATCGGGAAGAATAGATGAACGATGTGGATAAGACCCATACATCATGGTGGGCCTCACAGAGCCCCTACCTGGACCGATTCTGTCCAGGTAGGGAAAGGACGTAATCTGCTTTCCTCACTCAAGATTCCAAAAGGATGAAAAGATGGTCATGAGCTCAAGTTGCCAAATGGAAGAGTAAAAAAAGGGAATACATGTGGGTGGCACAAGTACCTTTTAAATTTTTAACATCGTCCGATTGGATTCTTTGTGGGAAAAGTAGGCGGTCTTAGGTTAGGTAAGAGTTTACCACCATTTTTAAAGTTGGGAGTTATTTAATGCTTTAGTTGAGTACAGGGTTGTTCACGAACCAACTTAGAATAGTTAACTCGATCAACTCGACTTGAAAAAGCTCGATTCGACCCAATTCGAAACTGAGTTTGAGTAGAGTTGAGCTGATTTTTTTAGCTCGAAAAAATTTCGAGCCAAGTCCGAGCTTGAATTGACTTGAATCGAACTCCGATCAAACTAGTTTGATGACTTGGTTATTTTGATATCGATGTTGCTCACCAAGTATTTGATGAAATGACTAAAGGAAGTGTTGGCTGGGGGCGATGAAGGTATGGATATGAAACTAATATCCTTATATCTTGATTTTGATGTTGCCTACTGATGCTATTGTTTTACATACTGTGAGAAATTAAAGATGCACTTCATGTGTTTGAGATGCCACACAAGCTTAATCTTAGCTCGAACTCGGCTCAAACTGCTTGAGCTGCTGACCAAATTGAGCCAAGCTGGCCCATCAGGCTTGAGGACCGAGCTGAGTTGGGATAAGCTAGTGGCCTACCAAGCTCGACTCAGTTCGACTAGTGTATAGCTCTACTTAAGTACCACCCTCAATACACAGGTGCTCGAAAATTGTATTAAGATGAATACACCATACTCAATTAAAACCAACTGAATTGTGGAACAAACCTTCATTAATTGACAGTACCAAAATAAGATCGGTTTAACAGCTTATGACCATTAATTTGCTCGACATTTGTTTGGTGGGACAGGATTGTTGGATATGTTCTTACTTTTAATCATATAATAAAATCAGTGGGTCGGTTTACATATTTTCAAGGTATTTACAAATACTCACTATGGGAATAATAGCTTTTCAGATAGTTAGAAATTGGTGTAAAAGTCATATTAATAAAAATGACCAAAACATATTTTCTAAATGCTCATAGGATCTCCGTGTCGTGTTGTGCTGTCTACCCTACCATCAGCTGAGAATCATTATTTGATCCAACTAAAAACTTAGATGGGCCATATCTGATATAAAAACTCAAATGGGCCACACCAATCAGATAGTATAAAATTGTTACCAAAATTGTCAAAGTTCACGTGGTGTGGCCCGCCTTTGTATAGGTCTCTTTGTCCTTCTGATTTATATATACCTATTTAACGACTCTGTCAAAAGATACTATAGTGGCCCCAACAAACAAACTTGTGGGGTACACCCATCCCCATTGTTCCTAGGATGTGGCCCATATAAATTGTGAATCTTGCTGATTTCTGGCCTTCTAGCTTAACATAGAGGATGCAACTTGATAAACCAAGTGGATTTTGCATATACATTATGGTAGGCTCCACAGACTTGGGAGCTTCATGTACTGCATAACATAGGTGTCATAATGGTTTTGGTCTAGAAACTCCACATGTTGGGTTGTAAGCAGTAACTCTAAGTTTTGCAGGCCAATTGCAATATCATAGATAAGTGGTTGATATAAAGAAGTCTGTCCCATCTTTCTTCTCTTCTCCTTCACACATGTGAATGTGTAGGTGTAGACACTATTGAGATGTGAAGCCACATCTGCATGGCCACTTGACTAGTCGAGTGACTTGCTCGATCGGTCGAGTGGCACGTTCGACCAGTCGTGGACTGGCTTGACTCGTTTTCTAGTGAGTTGGGATTTTGGATTTCCTAGGTGCTCGACCAGTCGTGGGATGTGCTCGACCGATCGAGGGTGCCGCTCGACCGGTCGAAGACTCCGCACGACCAATCGAGCTTACGCAGATTTGAGTCCGGATTTGATATGGACTACGAAAATTTAAGTCAGTTTTCACAGAGGTACGAAAGGGGAGTTGCCTAAACTATAAATAGGTGTCCCGAGGGCTTTTCTAGGGTACGGGAAATAATTCTAAGGTGTGGGCAAAGGGTTTTCTCTGTACTTCCAAGGGAGAGGTTAGTATATTGCCTTGTAATCTCTGTTTTCTTCATAGTGGAAGTTTGCATCCGTGGTTTTTTACCCTTGTTGGGGTTTTTCCACATATATTTTATCTTGTGGTTTGTTTGGAATGCTTGGATTCTGATTCTAGTTTATATTTCTTCTTGTTATCGTTTGTGGGTGAGACTGGAGATTAGATCTCTATTCACTGTGTTGTTGGCGTGCTATGCAACAACTGGTATCAGAGCCAAGTTTAGTTCTGAAAAGGCCAAGCTATATGTCCTAGAGGGGGGGTGAATAGGACAATGCCAAATAAAAACTTATAACAGCGGAATAATAAAGAAAATGATAGCCAAATTAAATAACAATGCAGGAAAGAAAAACAACCTCAAAATTCAGATCTTGAGAGGTTGATACAAACGTTATTCTAAGGACAACCTTACACCAAAAACAGAGTTTATGGTAGGACAACCTTATTTCTAGAAAGGTCTTTGTATCAAGTCTCAAATCGAAGAGGAATACAAAAATAAATATAAACTGAATTGAAATAACTTGTAATTAAAGATGTATTGTTCTAGGGACAGCCATACACCATAAAAATGGCAGGGCAACCTTGCTGGAACAACTTTCAAATGAAATTGAAAATCAAGCTTATAAAGGAATAGCAGAAAGTAAATTCTAAGCTATTACAACATTCTCACAAAGCTTGAAATAATTACAACATTCACCACCATACATACATCCCACAAAAAGAATAAAAAATTAGAAGAATAAAACAATCAACCACAACTCAAGGGATTATAGTGGTTCGCCTGTGTGTTCACCAACTGTTAAACAACAGCCACACAAAATGCTACTCCACTCCTAATATCCTCACACAGGGGATATTAGCGTTCACTAAAAATAAGTTTTCCCAGGTTCACCCAAAACCCTTACAATTGTGTCTTTGTATGTGGGCTTACACAATTAAAAAAAACCCCACTTCTGAGTTTTCCTGGCTTTCCTCAGATAACCAAAATAACAAGATTTTTCTGGCAAATCTTGAAAGAAACCAAAATAATAGAAAGGAATTTACAATATGTAAAATACCTGAAAATCTCCTTCGTTGTAGCAGCTCGGTAGAACCAAATCAAAGTAGATGATTGAATGTCCAAGTTCAATGTCCAGTACTCGATTACAATGGTTCTAGTTGTAATAGATTTTAAATTAAACCAAATAGGGCTTGCCTTAATTGATTTTGATTCCAAAGAAAGGGAATAATAATTCCTCTTATCAAATCAGATTGGAATATAAGAAAAAAAATCAATTAAAATAAAGCTAAGGAAAGAGAATATTAAATAAGCACACTTAGCTTAGATGGAGCACAGAATTATTTCTCAGAAGTTCGACGAGGATTGGCTTGGATACTTTAATTAATTCGATGATTTCTTCTGAGATTCGTGCACTATTTATAGGCGAGAAGATCGGGTCTTCGACTGGTCTAGAGTGCTCTTCGACTAGTCGAAGCAACAACAGATATTTAAAAAATTCGGCGGGATATGCTCTGACCGTTCTACGACTGGTCGAAGCTTTCCTACGACTGGTCGTAGGTTTCCTTCGACTGGTCGTAGGTCCTGTAAACCATCGCTGGACTTCGAGTCGAAGAATGTACGACTGGTCGAAGATCAGTCGACACTGTTTCTACGACTGGTCGACCAGATTCCTGGACTAGTCGAAGGCTAACAGATTTTATCCAGAGTTTGTAACAAACTTACGACTGGTCGAGGAATTTCTTAGACTGGTCAAAGCAAGTCTAGGACTAGTCGAAGAACAGACCAATCACATGAAAAATAACATTCGACTTATGTATCCGAAATGACCTACTTCTAAGGTCAACCTATGGTCAATCAAACCTGAAGTATGGACATTGAAGCATTAGGAACAAGCGACCTTGAAGTATCAGTCTTGAAGTCTTGATGTAGTTGAACTCTTTATGTAACTCAATCTTGAAAGTGGCTTGAGTTTCAGCTTGAGTCTTGAGTTCAGCTTGAGTCTTGTCTTATGAGTAGTTCTTTCATTCAAGATCTTGAGTCTTGTACTTGAGAGCTTTGTTTGTTGTGAGCTTAGCTTGTTTATAAATGTTGATCCTTGAGAGAGCTTCACTTATGCAAGTTATATATAACAGAGTATAATAGTGATTTTGGCACTACAAATTTGACAACAAAGAGGGATAGAAACTATAGCACTTACAATCTCCCCCTTTGTCAAATTAGTGACAAAACACATAATCAAGATAAACAAGAGTAAAACAACTGGTTAATACCTGTAAATCAATATTCAATATTCAACATTCAACCATTATCATTCAACAAGATCAAACATATATTCAAGATCAAACATATATTCCCCTTGACACCCCACTCCCCCTGAGTAACATAACCAATGCTACTCCTCTCACAATCATATTAACAACAAACCATTCTCCCCCTTTTTGTCACAATATGACAAAGGAGAACTAAATAAAGGAATGAGAGTAAACAGAAGGAGGAAATAGAGTATAGCAAAAGAGTCATAGAGATACTCAAGATAGCATCACATATATCCAGCATAAATATTACATCAAGAACAAATATCCAGCATTAAACATAGATAGAATCCAAATCAAAATCAGCCAAGTGCTAAGTAAGAAAGTTATTACATACAAAAAGTCTCATAGAAACTAGTCAGAACTAGAACTTGAAGATGGAGCAGGAATAGAAGGATCAAGTTGGTGCATGCCTTTGTTCAAGCGCCTAAGATATTTGCGCATATACTTGAATTGCAAATCATGAGCAACAGACATGTTTTCCAACTTAACATTTATATCCTCAACTCTACCTTCTAATGCACTCAGACGTGCATCAACATCAGATGGTATAAAATCTGGATCATTAGCTGAGTCAGAATCCAGTTCCTCAAAAATGTCATCCATATTAATGTCAACACCAGCTTCTTCAGGACCACCACCAACACCACCACCTTGTTCAGGAAGCAGATCCAACTTCATCTTATTAATATTTGTATTGTTGAAGATCAGATGATGGATAGGTGCTTCATCAACAGGCATATCGACTAACATATGAGTAGCCAATACAGTCATAAAGTATGCAAATGGAATGTCACTATGACCAGGATGGAGTCGAAACTGAAGAATGAAATGACAGATTAAGGATGGCAAACAAATCTGAGTACCATTTGAGATAGCATGGATAACACGAACCATAAATGAAGTCAGGTCAGATTTATTACCCGAACGAGGATACAGATTAGACACAGATTCTGTGGAGAATTCTGTATTTGGGTAACAAATACCTTGCGGGGAGCGCATTCCCTTTTTGAGTCCATTGAACATCCATATTGCACAAGTCTCTAGTGAGCATGCATTTTTCAGCCATTGAGGGTTTATCAGTTAAATTATGAATTGGAATACCCTCATCATTCACAGGAATTTCCATAAGGGCTGAAATTAAATGACGATCAACGTCAAATGGCCCTTCTTTAGTAGAAATTTGAAAAGTTAAATTATCCTGTGAAAATGCACTAATACATGAAAACATGGATTGGGCAATAGACCGGTATGCAGGCCCACCCCAATGCAATAAGTTAGTCCAACCTACAGCTTCAAGCATAGGAAGGATGTCAAATGGAGCAATGTGATTGACATCAACAGGATGTTCAACAATAATATTACGAGATCTAATGTCCCTAACATATGATGGATCATCATTAGGAACAAGAAGATGAGGCTTAGAGATAGCGGTTGATCTAAAGGAAGAAGAAGGACCACGTGAAGTAGTTTTTCTTCCTCTAGAAGCCATTTGCAACAATGAATTAAAGGAATAAAGAAGTTGCAAAGGATTGAGAAGTGGGTTTGCTCAAAACAGATTTTTCACAACCCAAACCCCAAATCTCAATGATTTTCAAGATAAAAAGCTTCAAGAGAGAAAAAGAAGCAATCTTGACACAAATATGCAAGAAAAACGGATTTGGAACACTAACCTTGAAGAACTTGAAGGATGGGTTCGACGAGTCGAAGTTCGACTCCAAGGAGAAGAAAGAAGAAATGAGGAAGAAAGTGAAAAATCTCCTATTTGAAGTGAAACCCGTGCTCCACGACTGGTCATGGGTATCTACGACTGGTCGTAGTACGACTGGTCGTGTATACTTACGACTGGTCGCATAAACCCCAAAAATTCAATATACTTACAAATTTTACAAAAATTGAAATACAATCTAGCAAATATATACAATATTATACAAGAAGGCATAAATTATTAATTTAAAATGCACATGCCAAGATCAAATTTCATCTTTTTGAACCTGCTTTTATCAAGAGGTTTTGTGAAAATATCAGCACGTTGATCTTCAGTAGGAATATATTCTAGAGATATAACATTTTCTTCTACTAATTCCCTTATATAATGAAATCTAATGTCAATATGCTTAGTACGAGAATGCTGAATAGGATTTTTTGAAATATTTATCGCACTGGAATTATCACAATGTAATAACATAGAATCCTGTTTAATTCCATAATCACTTAGCATTCGTTGCATCCAAACAAGCTGTGTACATGCATTACCAACTGCAATAACTTCAGTTGTTGAAAGTGATATAGAATTTTGTTTCTTACTAAACCAGAAACTAGACAATTTCCAATGAAAAACAACCACCACCGGTTGATTTTCTATCATCTAGATATCCAGCCCAGTCAGAGTACCCAACTAATTGAACATTGGTTTCATGAGGATACCAGAGACCGAGATTTACAATATTTGCGACATATCTAATAATTCGCTTGACAAAGAATCAAGTGAGATTCTTTTGGATCGATTGATATCTTGCGCAAATACCAACACTTAGAGAAATATCAGTCTACTAGTAGTTAAATATAACAAACTACCAATCATACTCGATAAAGTTTTGAGTCAACATTTTTACCATTAGAGTCTTTTGATAGTTTCAGGGTAGTACTCATAGGAGTATCAAAATTTTTGCCATTTTCAAATCCAAATCTCTTGATTAGGTTCAAGGCATACTTAGATTGAGAAATGAATATTCCTTCAGGTTGTTGCTTTACTTGCAATCCAAGGAAATAAGTCAATTCCCCAACCATGCTCATTTCGAACTGTGATTTCATCAAATCTGCAAACTCAGTAGTCAAGTCAGTACAAGTTGATCCATAAATGATATCATCAACATAAATCTGTACCATTAAGATATGATCATTATGTTTCTTAACAAACAGAGTTTTATCAATAGATCCCATTTGAAAATTATGAGTTAAAAGAAATTTTGTTAGTTTCTCATACCATGCCCTAGGTGCTTGTTTTAATCCATAAAGTGCCTTTTTAAGCCGATATACATGATCAATATTTTTGGAATCTTCAAATCCCATTGGTTGTTCAACATAGACTTCTTCATGTAAATCGCCATTTAGAAAAGCACTTTTCACATCCATCTAATAGATCTTTATCTTTCTAAAACATGCAATGGATATAAATAGTCTGATAGATTCAAGACGTGCTACTGGTGCAAAGGTTTCATCGAAATCAATCCCTTCAATTTGAGTATAACCTTGTACCACCAGTCTAGCCTTGTTTCTAATTATATTTCCACATTCATCAGACTTATTTTTGAAAATCCATTTTGTTCAAATGATGTGTTTATCTTTAGGTCTTGGTACGAGATACCAAACATCATTTCTTACGAATTAGTTGAGTTCATCTTGCATCGCAACAATCCAGTTTTCATCAGCCAGAGCTTCTTTTACGTTAGATAGATATCCTCAAGTTGTTTACGGGTGCGAACACCGGTGAGAGGGTTTCCAAGAATTTATGTGGTTGGATGATCTTTAACAGTCCTTAACTCAGAATCAGTCTGATTCGATGAAGTATCGGGTTTATCAATGATTAGTACTTCATCATTATCTGAATTAGAGATTGGTGTGTTTAAGTGATCATCAATGACAACATTAATGGATTCTTGAATCACACCAGTCCTTTTATTCAGGACCCTATAAGCTCGACTATTTAAAGAAATATCCTAGAAAAATACCTTCATCACTCTTCGTATCGAACTTTTCCAAATTTTCACGATCACGTAAAATATAGCACTTGCTGCCAAAAACTCGAAAGTATTTAACAGTATGCTTTTTATTGAACCACAATTCGTAAGCCGTTTTATTATTATCTTTTCTAATGTAGACTCGGTTAATAATATAGCAAGCTGTATTAACTGCTTCAGCCCAAAGATTTTTAGAGAGCTTCATGCTATTCAACATAACATTAGCCATTTCTTGAAGCACTCTATTCTTCCTTTCTACAATTCCATTTTGTTATGGAGTTTTGGGAGCAGAGAATTCATGTAATATTCCTTGGTCGGTACAGAACTTCTCAAAATTGCTATTCTCAAATTCAGATCCATGATCACTACGAATTTTACTGATTTGAGAAGATTTTTCAGTTTGAATCCTTTTGAGAACTTTTCTTACTTCTTCAAGGGTTTCAGATTTATCCCTTAAGAAGACTACCCAAGTAAATCTGGTAAAGTCATCAACTATTACCAAGATATACTTTTTACCACCACGACTTTCCGTTCTGGTAGGTCCTATCAGATCCATGTGGAGAAGTTCGAGTGGTCTTGATGTGGTATTTGAATTCACCTTTTTGTGTGAGTTCTTTGTTTGTTTGCCTATCTGGCACTCACCACATATTTTATCTAATTTCTGAAGTTTGGGTAAACCTCTTACAAGTTCTCGTTTGCTCAATCGATATAAATTTCGATAATGTACATGTCCAAGACGTTTGTGCCATAAATCAGTCTCGTCTGTATGGACCATGTAACATGTTTGATTAGATGAGCTGGATTCACTAATAATATAACAATTTTCAGACGTTCTACGTCTAGTTAATATTACAGAACCCTGATTGTTTAGTATTTCACAGCTTTGATTAGAAAACTGAACATTATGGTTATTATCACATATTTGTGATATACTAAGCAAGTTGCGCTTTAGGCCTTCAACGTATAAAACATTTTTAAACACCGGAAGATTAAAAAGTTGAACCGTACCTTGGCCTATAATCTTGCAGTTGCTACCATCACCAAATGTGACTGAACCATCAGTCATATCTTTCAGATCGGTGAATAAAGCTTTGTCACCTGTCATATGCCTGGAGCATCCACCGTCTAGGTACCACTTTGAATGACTTGTTGCTTTGAAAGCAGTGTGAGCAACCAAACAGGTAACTTTAGGAACCCATTTCATAACTGTTTTGGGTTTAGGAACATAGTTGGTCTTCTTTTGTGTATATTTGTAGGAATGACCTGTAGAGTTAGATTTTAAGAGCTCCTTGAGTAAATCAACTATCTTTTTAGCTAGTGGATTTCGTTTCTGATTAAAGTTGACATGGCTGTTTCTAGGTTTTTGAAAAGTTTTTGAATTTTTAGAAAAATCTTGATAAGTACTTTTCCCTTTTGAGTTTGAGGACTCTCCTTTAACAAACATAGGAGGAGTATACTTTTGTTTAGGAGGTAGATTTTTATCATAGCCCAACCCGGATCGATCGCCACATTTTCTAGATCCGGATAAAAGTTTTTCTAACTTTGGATCACCTTGGGCATATTTCCATGTGTCCTTTAAACTCAGAAGAGAAGATACTTCAGTTTTAAGTTTCTCAATTTCAGATTTTAAATCAACAATTAGGGAGTTTTTGAATTCCAAATCGCATTTTGATTTTTCAAAACAATCTGAAATTTGTGATTTTTCTAAAACAAGCGATTCAAAACAATTTTTGAGTTTAGAAAACTTTTCTTTTTGAAGTTTAAGTTTGACAGCAATTTTACAACTTTCCTTATATAGGGCATTGTAAGCGTCTTGAAGATCATCTTCATTTTCACATTCACTATTCAGATTTTCTTCACTTGTAGAGTCATTATCTGAAAATGTGAATTTGGCTAGAGTCATAAGAGCTTTGACCTCATTGCCCGACTCAGTTTCAGAATCTTCTGATTCAGAAGAACCTTCAGGATCAGATGATTCATCCCATGTAGCCAACATACCCTTCTTCTTGGGTTTGTCCCTTTTAGGACATTTATTTGCTAAGTGCCCATATTCTTGACAGTTGTAACATTGACTATCTTTCAAAGATTTTCGAGATTTGGGTCTAAACTTCTTTTTGTCATTTGATTTTTGAAAATCAACTCTTTTCTTGCTTTTGAAAATTTTGTAAAATGTTTTAGCTAAAAGAGCCATATCATCTTCTGAATCATCTTCTGAATTACATTTAGAAGATTTTAGTGCGATAGATTTACCTTTAGGAGCTTTAAAGTTTAACTCGTAGGTTTGTAGAGAACCAACTAGTTCTTCAACCCTCATATTATCCGTATCACGAAGTTCCTGGATTGCGGTTACTTTAGAATTGAACCGTTCAGGAAGTGAGCGTAGTATTTTTGCACACACTTTACTTTTTGGGATTTTATCGCCAAGACCCCACATTGAGTTTACAATGTCATTCAATCTAGTGTAGAAGTCCATAAACATTTCATTTTCCTCCATATGAATTTCTTCAAATCTGGTTATGAGGAGTTGGACTTTAGATTTTTTGACAATTGTAGTACCCTCGTGTGTCATTTCTAATATATCCCAAGCTTGCTTTGCAGTATCACAGGAAATGATTCTTTTGAACTCATCCGGTGATAGTGCGCAAGTAATTGCATTTAGTGCTTTAGCATTTGCACTACTCTCACTTTTCTGAAGAGTGGTCCATTGGTAGTATGGTGTGATTTTCATAGATTTTGAACCATCAACCCCAGTAACTTCCATGATAGGAGGATTCCATTCAGTCACTGTGGCTTGCCACACATTTTCATCCATTGATTTGAGGAAGATCCTCATTTTGGCTTTCCAATAGGCATAGTTGGAGCCATCAAAGGGTGGAGGCCTTGTGACTGAAAGGCTATCAAAATTTGACATCTTAAATAGCTTAAATCGTTAGCTCAGGAATTAAATCCAAGAATTAAAAGGAGCTATTAGGCTTTGATACCACTTGAAAAGGCCAAGCTATATGTCCTAGAGGGGGGGTGAATAGGACAATGCCAAATAAAAACTTATAACAGCGGAATAATAAAGAAAATGATAGCCAAATTAAATAACAATGCAGGAAAGAAAAACAACCTCAAAATTCAGATCTTGAGAGGTTGATACAAACGTTATTCTAAGGACAACCTTACACCAAAAACAGAGTTTATGGTAGGACAACCTTATTTCTAGAAAGGTCTTTGTATCAAGTCTCAAATCGAAGAGGAATACAAAAATAAATATAAACTGAATTGAAATAACTTGTAATTAAAAATGTATTGTTCTAGGGACAGCCATACACCATAAAAATGGCAGGGCAACCTTGCTGGAACAACTTTCAAATGAAATTGAAAATCAAGCTTATAAAGGAATAACAGAAAGTAAATTCTAAGCTATTATAACATTCTCACAAAGCTTAAAATAATTACAACATTCACCACCATACATACATCCCACAAAAAGAATAAAAAATTAGAAGAATAAAACAATCAACCACAACTCAAGGGATTATAGTGGTTCGCCTGTGTGTTCACCAACTGTTAAACAACAGCCACACAAAAAGCTACTCCACTCCTAATATCCTCACACAGGGGATATTAGCGTTCACTAAAAATAGGTTTTCCCAGGTTCACCCAAAACCCTTACAATTGTGTCTTTGTATGTGGGCTTACACAATTAAAAAAAACCCCACTTCTGAGTTTTCCTGGCTTTCCTCAGATAACCAAAATAACAAGATTTTTCTGGCAAATCTTGAAAGAAACCAAAATAATAGAAAGGAATTTACAATATGTAAAATACCTGAAAATCTCCTTCGTTGTAGCAGCCCGGTAGAACCAAATCAAAGTAGATGATTGAATGTCCAAGTTCAATGTCCAGTACTCGATTACAATGGTTCTAGTTCTAATAGATTTTAAATTAAACCAAATAGGGCTTGCCTTAATTGATTTTGATTCCAAAGAAAGGGAATAATAATTCTTCTTATCAAATCAGATTGGAATATAAGAAACAAAATCAATTAAAATAAAGCTAAGGAAAGAGAATATTAAATAAGCACACTTAGCTTAGATGGAGCACAGAATTATCTCTCAGAAGTTCGACGAAGATTGGCTTGAATACTATAATTAAATCGATGATTTCTTCTGAGATTCGTGCACTATTTATAGGTGAGAAGATCGGGTCTTCGACTGGTCTAGAGTGCTCTTCGACTAGTCGAAGCAACAACAGATATTTGAAAAATCCGGCGGGATATGCTCTGACCGTTCTACGACTGGTCGAAGCTTTCCTACGACTGGTCGTAGGACCTGAAACACTTCGCTGGAATTCGAGTCGAAGATTTTTAACTGGTCGTAGATGCAGTCGACACTGTTCCTACGACTGGTCGAACAGATTCCTGGACTAGTCGAAGGCTAACAGATTTTATCCGGAGTTTGTAACAAACTTACGACTGGTCGAAGAATTTCTTAGACTAGTCGAAGCAAGTCTAGGACTAGTCGAAGAAGGCCTAGGACTAGTCGAAGAACAGATCAATCACATGAAAAATAACATTCGACTTATGTATCCGAAATGACCTACTTCTAAGGTCAACCTATGGTCAATCAAACCTCAATCATGAAGTATGGACATTGAAGCATTAGGAACAAGTGACCTTGAAGTATCAGTCTTGAAGTCTTGATGTAGTTGAACTCTTCATGTAACTCAATCTTGAAAGTGGCTTGAGTTTCAGCTTGAGTCTTGAGTTCAGCTTGAGTCTTGTCTTGTGAGCAGTTCTTTCATTCAAGATCTTGAGTCTTGTACTTGAGAGCTTTGGTTGTTGTGAGCTTAGCTTGTTTATGAATGTTGATCCCTGAGAGAGCTTCACTTATGCAAGTTATATATAACAGAGTATAATAGTGATTTTGGCATTACAAATTTGACAACAAAGAGGGATAGAAACTATAACACTTACAAGTTCTATTGGGAGCGATGATGGAAGAAGGGAAGACTAGAATCGAGAAGTTTGATGGTTCAAACTTTACCTTCTGGAAGATGCAGATGGAAGATTATCTGTATTAGAAGGACCTCTATATTCCTCTAGGAGGAAAAGAGAAGAAACCAGAAAATATGACAGATGATGAATGGTTTTTATTGGATCGAAAGGCTTTAGGAACGATCCGACTCTCTTTGTTTAAAAGCGTCACCTTCAATATATCCAAGATGAAAACTACAAAAGAATTAATGGAAGCCCTAGCCACCATGTATGAAAAACTCTCAACATCCAACAAGGTTCATCTTATGAAACAGCTATTCAACATGAAGATGTCAGATGGTGGGAGAGTGACTGAACATCTAAACAAGTTCAATACTGTCACGAGCCAGTTGGAATCTGTTGGCATTATTTTTGAGGATGAGGTCAGGGCGTTATTGATCTTGTCCAGTTTGCCAGACAGTTAGGATGGTTTGGTAATTGCTGTGAGTAATTCTTCAGGGTCGACAACGATGAAATTTGATGATGTGGCTGGTCTAATTCTCAGCGAAGAATATAGAAGAAAGGCATTAGGAGTTTTAAGGGATTAAGGGAATGCTCTAAACGTTGAAGGAAGAGGAAGATTGCTGAACAAAGGAGACAATAAACATGAACGTTCTAAGTCAAGGAAGAAGTCCAAGGGACCAAAAGATAAAGATGAGTGTTGACATTGCGGTAAGACGGGGCACATGAAACGTGATTACAGGGCGCTTAAGAAATAAGAAAGAATCTCTCAAGGCAGGAAGGATTCAATGAATCTATCTGAGGAGAGTGACACAGAGGCGTTGAACATGTCTCTTGATGTAAGGAATGAGTCTTGGGTCATAGACTCGGGTGCTTCGTTTCATGCCAATTCATGTAAGGAAGTTCCACGTAATTATATATCAGGTGACTTCGGGAGAGTCTACTGGGTGACGATGAGTTGTGTAGTATCATTGGAAAGGGAGACATTCATATAAATCAGAAAGATGGAACGGCTTTGAAATTGAAGGATGTCAGACATGTACCGAGCTTGAAATGTAACTTGATCTCAGTGGGACAGTTGGCAGATATCGGTTAAGTGACGACATTCACCAGTGATTCCTATGAGATCACAAAAGGTGCCTTGGTGATATCTCGAGGTAAAAGGGAAAGTACTTTGTACGTGACTTCAGGATCGTATAGTTCACTCACAGTCGCATCAACTGGAGTAAATGAGCGGTTATGACATCAGAGGTTGGGACATATGAGTGAGAAAAGGGATGAAAGTGCTATTGTCAAAAGGGAAGCTACTAGGGCTGAAGTCTATTGACTTGGAATTGTAAGAGGACTACGTGTATGGCAAGTAGAAGAGGGTAAGCTTCAAGAAAATAGGACGCGCTCCAAAGACGCATCTATTAGAGCTTGTACACACTGATGTGTGGGGACCGACATAGGTATCATCTCTTGGTGGTTCACATTATTTTGTTTCCTTTATTGATAATGCTAATAGAAAACTGTAGATTTATTTCTTAAAGTACAAATATGATGTATTTGATATATTTAAGAAGTGGAAAGTTATGGTAGAAAAGGAGACAGGTAAAACAGTAAAGTGTCTCAGATCTGATAGTGGGGGAGAATACTGTGATAAGAGGTTTGAGGAGTATTGTACAACAAATGGAATTAAACATAAGAAAACGATTCCAGAGACACCACGACAGAATGGTGTGGCTGAGCGCATTAACAGAACCATCCTTGAGCGCGCTAGGAGCATGGGGTTATATGCAGGGTTGCCCAAGACCTTTTAGGTAGATGCTGTGAATACTGGCGCATATCTCATCAATAGAAGTCCCTCAGCACCATTGGATGGTGGGCTACCAGAAGAAATATGGACTGGGAAAGAAGCGAACCTTGCACATCTTAGAGTGTTCGGTTGCACTTCATATATTCACATTGATACAGAACACAGAAACAAGTTGGATGCGGAGTCCAGGAGGTACACGTTTATAGTCTACGGGCAGCATGATTTTAAATACAAGTTTTGGGATGCAGAAAATAGGAAAATCATCAGAAGCAAGGACGTAATCTTCAATAAAAAAGTGATGTATAAGGATAGTGCAGGAAAATAAGGCCAAGGAAAAAGAATTTGTAGAGTTGGAAGAGTTTCCGGACACAGGTGTTACAACATCACATGATGATCATTCACAGGAGCATTATGAGGCAGAGCCACAGACACCGGTTGTGAAGAGGTCTACTAGGGAGAAGAGACCCACGGTCCGATACTCACCCTCCTTACGTTATCTACTGCTGACAGATAATGGTGAACCAAAGTATTTTGAAGAGGCATTATAGTTGGATACACGGGTTAAGTGGGAGCGGGCCATGGATGATGAGATGAACTCTCTTGAGTCTAATCATACATGGGAGCTAGTCACTCTACTTAAGGGTAAGAAAGCTCTTCATAACAAGTGGGTTTACAGACTGAAGAAGGAGCACGATGGTTCGAAACAGTACAAGGCAAGACTAGTTGTGAAAAGGTTTCAACAAAAGGCAGGTATCAATTTCACTAAAATATTTTCACTGGTAGTGAAAATCTCTACAATTCGCATGGTCTTGAGTATAGTGGCTACAGAGGACTTATGTCTAGAGCAGTTAGATGTTAAGATAGCCTTTCTTCATGGGGACCTTGAAGAAGAGATATCCATGCATCAGCCGACAGGATACGTGGCACTAGGAAAGGAGAATAAAGTGTGCAAACTGAAGAAGAGTTTATATGGCCCGAACCAGGCCCCGAAGCAGTGGTACAAGAAGTTTGATAGTTTCATATCCGAAAACGGTTTTAGGAGATGTCATGTAGACCACTGCTGCTATTTGAAAAAGTTTGATATGTCGTACATCATCCTTCTTTTATACGTTGATGATATGCTTGTGGCCAAGCATGAAGGACATCTCAGATCTCAAAAGATAACTGTCTAGAGAATTTTCCATGAAGGATTTACGAGTTGCAAAATAAATCCTAGGCAAGAGGATAAAACATGACAGGAAAAATAAGAAACTAGTTTTGTCACAAGCAGAGTACATAATAAAGGTACTTGATCGATTCAATATGGGAGGTGCTAAGCCGATTAGCACTCCATTAGCCAACCATTTCAAGCTATCTAAGGAAGAAGGGGCAAAAACGCAGGAGGAACGGGACTGCATGGCTAAAGTCTCATACTCGTCAGATATTGGGAGTCTCATGTATGCTATGGTGAGCATGAGACCAGACATTACTCAAGTAGTGGGAGTTGTTAGCAAGTTCATGAACAACCCCGGAAAGGAACATTAGGAAGCTGTGAAGTGGATCCTTAGATACCTGTTAGGTACTAAGCATGTAGAGCTGTGTTATGGAGGATCGAAAATCAAGCTACAAGGCTACATGGATTCAGATTTGGCAGGAGATATCGACAACAGAAGAAGCACTACAGGTTATGTTTTTTCTCTGGGTAGTGCTGCAGTCAGTTAGGTCTTTCAGTTACAGAAGATAGTATCTATCAGTACGACAGAAGTAGAATATGTTGCGGCTACAGAAGCGTGCAAGGAGATGGTGTGGATGTAAGGTTTTATGGAAGAATTAGGTAAGAAGCAAGCAGATTGCAAGCTGTACAGTGATAGTCAGAGTGTAATACACTTGGCTAATAATTTAGCCTTTCATTCAAGGACCAAGCATATTGACATTAGATATCACTTCATACGTTCGTTATTGGAAGATGGATCGATTACTCTGGAGAACATTCGTACAAGTGAGAATCCTGCGAATATGCTGACCAAGGCGGTCACATGGGAGAAGCTGAAGCTCTGATTAGCTTTGATTGGTCTTCAAGCTTGAAGACAGGGAGATGGTGCACTCCAGATGAAGAAGACAAAGGTTTATGGCGATGTGTCTCCAAGTGGGAGATTGTTGAGATGTAGAGCCACATCTGGATGGCCACTCGACCAGTCGTGGACTGGCTCGATTCGTTTTCTAGTGAATTGGGATTTTGGATTTCTGAGGTGCTTGACCAGTCATGGGATGTGCTCGACCGGTCGAAGACTTCACACGACCAGTTGAGCTTACGTAGATTTGAGTTTGGATTTGATACAAACTACGAAAATTTGAGTCAGTTTTTGCAGAGGTGCAGAAGGGGAGTTACCTAAACTATAAATAGGTGTCCGTAGGGCTTTTCTAGGGTATGAGAAATATTTTTAAGGTGTGGGCAAAGGGTTTTCTTTGTACTTCTAAGGGAGAGGTTAGTATATTGCCTTGTGCTCTCTGTTTTTCTTCATAGTGGAAGTTTGCATCCGTGATTTTTTACCCTTGTTGGGGTTTTTTCATGTATATCTTATCTTATGGTTTGTTTGGAATGGTTTGATTCTATTTCTTGTTTATATTTCTTCTTGTTTATCGTTTGTAGGTGAGACTGGAGATTGGATCTCGGTTTACTGCGTTGTTAGCGTGCTGCGCAACAGACACCCCACCCTAAATGAGATCAAACTACTCTTCGACTTCATTTTAACTTTTATATATATATATATATAAAATCTTACAGCTTGACACTCATCATACGGCCATACAGGTTGGACAAGGTATGACTCAGGATAGCTTTCAGAAGTAGCCAATGGAATGGACCGACATATTTGAGGGCTCATCGAACCGCTTCCATTCAAAATCATCTGAGTTACTAGAATGCTCAAACGTACACTATTCTGATAAAGTTGCTCCCAAGCTGTAAGACCCGTGTCCTAGTCCATATCGTTCCGTTGGCTTTCGCGATCCTTTCGGTCAAATTCCGGCAACCTTCGCACCATAACCGATGTTTACGCGTGATCCTAAGTCAGGTCCTGCATACCGAAGTCGGTTCAAACTGAAACTTGTATCTTAGTGACCACGTCGTCGCCACGGTTCCAACGCCGTGACTTGTGCACCGAACCGATACCCAAGCTAAAAAATGTCGATCTGCGTTTATTTCGAAGAAACGTCGCGCGTTGCGATTATCGAGGGAATCTCTACGATATGTCCTATCAATCAATTTCAAGTACAAGCCTTACCTCAAGTACAACAACCCATTCTCTCTTTTTCTAAAAGTCCACTCTCTTTCCACCTCACCATTCCTCTTTTTTCAAATTTCAACCACAACCATACCAGTTTTACAAAATTTTCAACCCAACCCATCACCCATCACACCTCACCCATCCATATCTTCTCTCTCTCCCTCATTTCTCTAAAAATCTCTCCAAGGAACTAAGAACCCCAAAACGTCCAAGCTTTCCTCTCCCTCCCAAGTGTGGTCCACCTTCTCATCTTCCATCTCAACCATCCAAACCCCATCATCCACCGTCCAAGGCAAAGGCAAGGAGCATTTGAGGCCAAGGGAGCAAGAAGAAGGCCAATGAGGTGGGTGATTTACCGTTATTTTTGATTTTAGGGCCCACTTGTAGGTGGAACCGATTTTGATGTATGTGATTTAATCAAGAGGGCCCATAGTGGCGAGGTCCCTCTATCTCACCATATATTTCTCTTTCTCTCTCTCTCTCTCTCTCTCTCTCTCTCTCTTCATTGTGATGGTGTGGATCCTACCAATATGTGTTATATCTACCCCGTCCATCAGCATTAGATGGTGTGGCCCACCCTATTGCAGGTGATGATCCACACCATCCACTGTTTAGATGGATCCAATACACCTTTCTTTATATATATTATATAATATATATATATATATATAAATATATGATATATATAATATAATATATATTGTATATATATAATATAAGTTATATATTATATATTTATATACATGCAGGTGGGCCACTTACATGTGGGGCCCACCACGATGCTGAGAACATCCATGCCGTCCAGCGTCCAGAGACGCTGCTGGACGTAAGGAAGAGCGTGGCCAACTCGGAGTGCATATACTGACAGTGGTGTGTACTTCCAAGCTTGCAAAAAAAAGGGGCCTTTTTAGAGTGGGCTATCTATGCCGGCCCCACCTTGATTCAGGTATTTAATCCAAGCCGTCTATCCTCTTCCTCGGATTATTTTAGGCGTTGAGCCAAATTTTGGAACCAATTCGATTCTCGAGCAGGCCATACCATAGGAAATAGACGTATCACCATTGAAACCCACTTTGACCCTTCCATTCACCAACAACACATTGCATATTGGTCTCATTTCGTCGATCATGAGTCGTAGAATCCTATGGCTGGGTCGAATCGAACTGATGTGGGCCCTACCATGAAAAATCTGCAGAAAAACTGTTTTCTTTAAAAAAAAAAGGGAAAAGGTTTTATGTGGTCGACCTCATGGGAACTTCCCATGAGGTCGAGCCATGTGGGCCCCACCGTGATGCGTGTCGACCATCAACACCGTGCATTTGATGGGTCCCCTGTAAATTATGGGATATCCCAACAGCTGTATCAGCAACTCAGGTGGGCCACACCATTTAAAATCATGTGGAGACATGCCTAAACATATAAAAACACTTGGCAGGGCCTACCTGAAATTTGGATGTGGTTGAAACTTGGTCTGAACGTTCAGCCAAGTGGGACACGCATAATGGACGGGCTGGATCAGTAATCGTGACCCTATGAACGGTTTAGATGGTAAAAAAAAAAAAACATTCCAGCGTGACCCTATCAACCGTCTAGATGTAAATGAACATTATGGTGGGCCCTGGTCCACTTGGCTTCATGAACAGATCGGAGGCAAATAAATATTACAATGGGCCTACCCCCGGTCCACGTGACCGGCGTGGTCCACGTGACCCTTTGACAGGTTGGATGGCAACAAACATCACTGTGGGCCCTACTCTCCTATGGTCCACATGACCTTATGAATAGATTGGATGATAAATAAATATTACAGTGGGCCCTACCCTGGTCCACATGACCTTATGAACAGTTGGTTGGAAAATAAACATTATGTTGGGCCCTAGGTCGCTTGGAAAATAAACATTACTGTCGGCCCCAGTCTGAATGACCTTATCAATGGGTTGGATGGGAAATAAACATTATGGTAGGCCCCACATGGGACCCACTTATGTATGTATTGTAAACTATACCCTCCATTAGAGTGGGCTCCATCATGATGCATGTGTTTCATCCAACTGTCCAACCATTTTGGAGATAATTTAAGGCCCACCTTGACATATGTATACGAGACCCATGCATGAGGCCCATTTGATGTATTGGAGGCCCAATGGGATGTACATGAGGCCCATACCATGATTTATGTGTTGACCCTTATAGCGACAGTGCCTTGGGAGCAATGATGGTTTGATGTCCACATTGTAAGGTTAATGTTGGTTAAATGTCCGCATTACGACTCTCCCTAAGGCCCATTAATAGGCCCATACCTGTAGTATATAGGCCGTCTAGGCCCATATTCGTTTTAATCAGAGCCCATCACTACATAACATGCTTAGTATAGATTCATGATTCATGATCATATGCATCATATGTATGCCCGATATGAGAAGTGACTGATCATAGCATATGCCTTCAGGCAGATCGTTATGGGCTCCCTGATAGGCGAAGTCGCCCCTCATGAGCGCTCGGTACACGCAGGATTGTTGCATGTTTGATAGGGTGATTCATGCACTTACATTCGTGTGATCATGATTATTGTATGCCCTAGCAACATCAGGGTCATAGCCTCCCAAACACATCGTGGGTGGTTAGGTTGGATACCGAAAATGTTAGGTTCTAGCATACGGGCGCCATAGATGTCCCTGAGTGAAAATTCCTAAACCCGATGGTACCAGAGGATGACTCCAACGTCGAGACCGAGTGGATATACGAGCGCACGAGGGCCGAATACCAGGAGGCCGTGTCTCTCACTGTGTCGTGGTCGGTTGGAAAGGGGTGTGGCCTTACTCGCCCGAGGGTAGGGTCAATACTAGGTTGAGTTTAACCAGCTCGTGAATGGGTCCGCTATCGATGTGTCGGATAGGTATTGGAGGACTAATGACCAGGTGGATAGTGAGGTTTTTTACGCTCACTTAGACTGTGCTGCTAGGAGAGCGACAGTACCATTTGAAGTGTATTGAACCCCGGTGATTATCCAGAATGAGAACTGTACTGATACATGATGAGGATTGGCATGCTTGAGTTGCATCTCGCATCGCATGACCGTGTTATGGCCGATAGTATTCATATCTTGCACCGCATAGCCTTGGTATGGCTGATTGCATTCATGTGCTCATCACAATGATTCCGCATTACTCTGACCTTGCATTCTGAGCACGCTTATATTGCGTACATACTTACACCACCCTCTAAGCTTTCTATAAGCTTATGCACGATTGATGCATGTAGGTGACAACAGGACGCAGTCGCAGCCATAGTCTCGCCGTAGTTGGAGCGTGTAGCCGAGCTTCTAGAGTTTTGTTTCTTTCGTTACATTGTATTTTCCCTTTCAGACGCATTATAGTCAAAAGTTTTTTATCATAGTGGATTTTGTGGTGGTGTTCTTGTGGTTATTGTTCGTGGGTTATGCTTTTGGTTATGCTCATTATAAATCAGACTAATAATTATAAATCCTCCTTTTAGTATCCTAGGATCAGAACCTGATGAGTGGGTGCCGGGGCCGAGAATGGGGTTCTACAGAGGCTGTCGGTGCCGGATTCGGCGATTGGGAATTTTGTGAGCCCGGTTTCCGAGTTCGGGGCGTGACACAAGCTACTTAAAAGGCCCTAAAAATCTTAAGGGGATATAGCTTGAAAAGGCCCTCAATGTGAATAAAAAATGATCAACATAATGGATTGACGAACCTGCGTCCCATTCGACTTAATCTCAGTTGCTCGGCTAAAGGTATCTGTAGTTGCAAATTGATAAGGCACATTTCCCTGACTCTAACGGTACCCAAAGCTGACAGAAACATAATAAAAAATATCCCCGACATCTATTAGAGATATCTATCAAATTTGATTGACTTGTACTAAAGTGGGCAGGATATACTGTAAGCCCCGTATCCTAGACCATACCGTTCCATAGACTTCCGCGGTCTTCCCGGTCGAATTCCGACAACCTTCGACCCTTAACCGGTATTTACACGCGACCTTAATTCTCATGCTGTCAACCCGAGTCAACTCAACCCGAGATTGATACCTTAGCGACCGCGCCGTCGCCGCGGTTCCGATGCCGCGACTCACGCGCCAAGTCGATGCTGTGGTTAGGAGATGTGGGCCAGCGTTCGGTGCGAGGAGAACACTGCGCGTGCGAATTCTGAGTGAATCTCTACGAGATGTCACATCAATCAATCAACCCATCAATCCCATCATGTCAAGTACACATTACTTTTCATCCATTCCCAAGTAATCACAAAAGTCAAAAAGTTCTTATAAAGCCCATACTTTTCTTACAACATTTGCCACAAAAGTCAAAAAAGGGCTCTTACACCCATCACTCACCACATCAACACATCTATCACCCATCACTCTCTCTCTCTCTCTTTACAACTCTCTCTCTCCTTCATTTTCAAATCCAATCCAAGCAACCCAAGAGCACCATCAGTCCAAGCCTCTCCCATTCCTCCCAAGCTTCAAGTGTGGCCCATTTCCTACCCCTTCATCTCTCATCTCAACCATCCAAATCTCATCTCCTCCGTTGGAATCGAAGTTAAGGAGCTAAGGAAGTCAAGGGAGCAAGAAGATCAAATGGTGGGTGCTTTGATAGGGTAGTTTTAATATTTTCAAGATGGGCCAAGTGAGGCCAACAGATAAATGGTTTGGATCTCACTTTGGACCCTAAGAAGTGGGCGATGGCCCACTTGGATCATCATGATCATTCCATGATGGGGCCATTCTCCATGGACCTCATCATGATGTTTATTTTCCTTGCATACCTAGGGTCATCTAAACTATCTATTTTAGTGGAGAAGGGATCTCCACCATTAGATTTTGATTTAATGGGCCCATGTGTAATGGGACCCACTTGATGTATGTTTGGTTATAAGGGAGGGCCCATAGTACTGGGGTCCCTCCATCATGCGTGTCCTACTCTTTTTCTCTCTCTCCCTCCCTTTTTATGTTTTCTTTAGTGATGATGATGTGGTTGTATAGCCCACTTCGTTGGACCCCACCATGAAGTATGTATTTTGTCTAAGCCGTCTATAAGTGGGGCCCACTTTGTGTGTGTTGTATCCACACCATCCTCCATGAGGTGGCCCACCTAAGCAGGGCCCACCTCTAATGTATTGCTACGTGCAACGTCCAGCGTCCAGGGACGCTGGACGTTTATTGGAAAACACAAATATCAGCTTGTTTCCAAGCTTTTGGGTGGCCCACTCATATAGGCCCCACCTTGATGTATGTATTCAATCCACGCCGTCCATTCCCTTCTCAACCTCATTTCAGGCGTTGAGCTGAAAAACAGAGTCAATCCGAGGTTCTGGCGGGCCATACCATAACAAATGGTGGTTTTCACCATTGAAACCTTCCCTGATATTTTTATACGCCGAAATATGCCCAATATTGGGCTTGTTTTGCTTGTCTTGAGCCATGGAGGGCCATTGGACGGAGTGGATTCTTAAGATGTGGACTCCATCTGTGAAAACCACAAGAAAACGTGAAATAAAAAATATATATATATTTAACACAGCAGCTGACGCTGCTGCGTCAGAAGGCAGTAGGCGCTGCCTGCGTAGCATCGAACGGGCGGACCAGCGGCGCACAGCAACCCACGGCTCTAGCCATGGGCCCCACCTTGATGTTTATTTGTCATCCAACCCGTTCACGAGGTGGGACACTCCTAGAAGTGGGCCCCCTCCAAATTTCAGCTCCATCCAGCACTCATGTAGCCCACATCGTGCAAAACAGTGATGATGCACGTTTGCCATTGAAGCCCTTTTCTGGGCCATAAAAGTTTTGGATCATTATAAAATTTATTTTTCCCTCTGCATTTAGGGACCGTGTAACCTGATCAACGGTTTGGATTGCAAACAAACGTTATGGTGGGCCTCACGTGGAACCCACCATTGTTGTATGTGTTTCACTCACACCGTCCACAGCCGTGGACGGTGGTTTCTTTGGTGTTTTCACGACACCATCCAGTGCTGGACGGTTGGAAACAATGATGTATGAGTTCTCTCCATGCCATCCATTTACATGGGACCCACCATGGTGCATGTGTTGCATCCAACCTATTCAACTATTCTGAAAGCTCATTTCATGGTATGAGCTTAGAGAATGAGCTAGATCCATAGTCCAAGTGGACCCCACCTTGGCGTGTTGTAAGGCCATTAGATGTATTTGTGGCCCATGGTTGAGGCCCACTTGGATATATATATATATATATATATATATATATATATATATATATATATATATATATATATGTAAGGCCCATTAAGATGTATTGGACCTATGGGTTGAGGCCCGTTTGATGTACATATGGGGCCCAATTGGTGTGGCCCATTTGATACACATAAGACCTATGAGATTAGGCCCAATTGATGCATTCTAAGGCCCACAGGTTATGGCCCATTGTAATGTACATAAGGCCCATTGGTGTGGCCCATTGATGTGGCCCACTTGATAAATATAAGGCCCATGTCATTTGGCCCATTTGATGTATTTAAGGCTCAATGGGATGTACCTAAGGTCCACTGCAATGTGTGATCCCAACATGGTTTATGTAATGATGTTTATGATAGTCGTGCCTTGAGAGCAATGTTGGTTTGACGTCCACATTGCACGTTTAAATGTTGGTTAAACGTCCACATTACGACTCTCCCTAGGGCCCATTGATAGGCCTGTACGAGTTATGTGTAGGCCGTCTAGGCCATCTACGTTGTAAGGATAATGCATTTCTTTATAACATGTGTAGTATAGCTCCATAACTCATGATCATACGCATCATATGTATGCTTGATATGAGAAGTGATTGATCATAGCATATGCCTTCAGGCAGATTGTTTAGGGGCTCCCGGATAGGGGGTGTTGCCCTACATGAGTGCATGATACGCGCAAGATTGTTGTATGACTGGATAGTATGATTCATGCATTCGCATTGTGTGATATAGTTACTGTATGCCTTAGCAACATCAGGGCCGTAGCCTCCACTGACGTATCGTGGTTGGCAGGATTGGATACTGAAAATATTGTTCTGCATGGGGTGCTATAGATATCCCTAGGTGAAAGTCCTTAAACCCTTATGGTACCAAGAGATTGCTCCAATGTCTAGACCAAGTGGGTGCATGAGCGCCGAGTGCCGATTACCAGACGGTTGCCCTTTTCACTGTGTCGTGGTTGGTTGGAAGGGGGTGTGGCCTTACCCGCCCGAGAGTAGGGGGTAATGCTAGGCTGAGTTTGACCAGCTCGAGGAATGGGTCTACTATCGACGAGCCGAGCCCGATATTGGCAGGCGGATAGTGAGGTCTCTTCCACTCACCTTATTGCGCGCAATGGGGCGGCAATCTGGTTGGAGTGTACTAGACCCCAGTGATATTCCAGATTTGAGTTATATTGATATGTGGACTTAGATGATAATTTATATGCTTGAGTTGCATTTCGCATTGCATGGCCTTAGTATGGCCGACATCATTCATGCTTTGCACCACATGGCCTTGGTATGGCTAATGGTATTCTTGGCTTTCATCAACATGTTCCGCATTACTCTGATACTGCATAACTGCATTACCATCTAAGCACACACTTTCACCACCCTCTAAGCTTTCTATAAGCTTATGCACGACCGTTGCGTGCAGGTGACGTTGGATCGTAGCAGCGCTGAGGCAGGAGTACTTAGCAGATCATTTTGGAGTTTTTGTTCATCATCATTGTATTTCCCTTTATGCTCATTGTACTTGTAAAGTTTTTGATCATAGTGAAAATGTGATGGAGTTTTTGGTTGTTGTTTGTGGGTTATCCCGTTGGTTATGCTTATTATGAATCAAACTGATGTTCCTCGTAGCATCCCAGGATCGGAACCTGGCGAATGAGCGCTGGGAGCCGAGAATGGGGTTCTACGGAGGCTGTCGGCACCGGATTCAGTGATCGGGAATTTTGTGAGACCGGTTTTCGAGTTTGGGGCGTGACATATACGATCAAGATAAACACCATAATTCCAAAAAACCCTAGGAACACTAGATACATAAAGTGCTAATGTGGAAAAGAACACTCTAAAAATGGCCTATGAAGGACCAATTGTAGAAAGCATTTCAAAAAGCCAACCTAGATGCCCTTTATCTTGGTTGACATCCTATGCTTATAAAGAAGACCTAAGGGCCAAATAATGGCCCTTGAAGGGCTATTATTTGCCTATTTAAGGACCACAACTGTGAGCCATTCAGAGGGGATAGAGTTCGAGAGTTGAGAGGGGACAGAGTTGTTGGAGCATCAAGGGATCGATTAAAGTCTTTGTTAAGCCACACCAAAGACGGTGCCTCGCCTTATCGAGGATGTGCACTTGTAAGCTCGTTCCAACCCCCCACCAGCTTCGAAAGTACGAGGACATCATTACTTTGTCCAACCAAAAGCTTAAACAATCCAATCAGTAGAAACTTTTGGAAGTCAAAGAATAGGGTTGGGATCGGGGACATCTGACCATTGCTAATAATAATAATAATAATAATAATAATAATAATAATAATAATAATAAAAGAGTATTCAATTTCCCTCTTTTTTTTCTCATATCCTGAATTAAGCTATACTTTGCATTTCAAGAATATTCACAACATACACACACATACATCTTTACTTTTCTCCTCTACTTTTCCTTTCATTTTTTTTTTTTTTTTTTTTTTTTTTTTTTTTGCTTACTTGATGTGGTAGTGATACTCAAATTTATTTGAATTTCCTTAAAAACTATAAAACCCTGTAAAGTAGAGACTGTGTTGCACAAGTGGAAAATTTTGCTTAACCCATTCCTTTTCCAAAAACAATGCCCTTACCAAGAATATACAGTACAAATCAACCATAGATTTATGTGAATGGGAAAATTTGGTTGTCTCCCAATTCATGAATAATTATATAATTTCTAACTGATTGTAGATTTTGAAATATATTTAGCTACCGGCGACTCTCATCCAATACGCATCGAACAACACACAACTAAAGCAACCAACGTAATTCTAGCTCATAACCATAAGCCAAAAACGTTGAAAGAAAGAAAGCAAAAACGAGCGGAGAATAACAACTTTTGGCTTGTGTTTGCGTTCGCAATAGGGTCCACTGTGGTGGATAGTGTGCGTCATCCTTGCCACTAACTAGAGGATCTGATGGCGGATCTTTAACTTCTTCAACTAAAATAGACGGAGGAGACTCTTAGTGTAAATGACTTGTATAAAAATTTGGAGAATAAAAATGGCATCGCAAATCAATGGCATAAAAAGTACGATATAAGTCATACATCGTAGCTCTAATGAGTGTAGAACTTTGATGTGATGAAAGAAGAATGGTCCTTAGCTTAATTGAAAATTGGGTTTAAAAAACAAGTTTAATTTCGTTGAATTTCTTCAATTAAATCCAACACAGAGGTGTCTAGGGATTGGAATCCAAGCTATATGTGTCCCACCATACTGTATATGTAAATCCACTGCATCTAGCTATCAAGTAAGAAGCCTTATATGAGCCATACTGAAAAAAGATTATCCTCATAACAAATCCACTCTAGGCCACACCAACGGAACAATCTAAAATCGCTCCTAAACTTTTAAATTCACACGATAGCTACCTTAGTTTTCAATCACAGTAATTTTTTAATGGTGGAGAAGCTATAATGGACCCCACCATAGAAAACAGTGGAGAGAGTGACGCCCACCGTTGAAACCTTCCTAAGGTCCACCATGATGTTTATTTGAGATCCAATCTGTTCATAAGTTTACACAGACATTAAAAAAGGTAAAACACAAATACCGGCTTCATTGAAAACTTTTGTGGCCTTTAGAAGTTTTTAATGGTGGGTGTCACTCTCTCCACTTTTTCCTGTGGTGGGGTCCACTCGAGCATTGGATATGAATCATTCTTTGGATCATGCCCTAAAATGGTCTCTTAAAATGGATGGACCGGGTGGATGCAAAACATAAATCATGGTGGGATCCACAGAACTTGGTGACGTCACTTCAGTAGCGAGTCTGGCTACTGAATTCGCGCCCGTTGTATATGGTCCATGGGGCTCACTTGCGAGCAACCACTGGATAGGCCCGCTGTCCAGCATGCGGTCCAACTGAGCCAGGGGTCTACCTCACCTTTGAACTCATTCTCTAAAATTAGCTGCTAGAAACGATGGATAACGTAGACAACAACGTGGATAGACAACAGTCACATTCATCAAAGTGGCATCCACATCGGGCCCCACATGCTAGACGACGTGGATAGACAAACAGCGTGTCATGGTGGGCCCGCATACACAAGAATGAGCTGTCAAATCAAATGGATAGCATGAGTATATAACACATACATCTTGGTGGGCTTCACAGTGGGCCCCACCTGCTGGACAGTGTTGACATTATGAAGCAGGGATAAACGTGATGAGGCCAATCACGGCCTTTCTTGAGGGGATAAGTACTCTGAATTCATGGAGCTTCTCTGGACTCCTCACATATACTTCTCGAATCCATAAGAAAAAGTAAGGAAAATAGAAAATATATTCTATAAAATTCATAATTTGATTGATGAATGAAATAAACGAGTTCACAATCCTTTAAATATGAATATTAAGCTATGGGAGAAGTTTAACTTCAAGTAAAACTCCTAGAATTCACAACTTACTATGAATAGTAAACATACTATTTCACTTGTGATGTCTACTAGTGCGCGTAGTTTTCAGCCAAAAATAGTAAATGACCTATTCAGCCGAATCACGACGTACTCTTAATTATTCTAAGCACTTTTCATGTTAGGGACAACTCATAAAGCCCAACAGATGAAGAGTTATACTCAAAATGAAACTTGTAAGTAGTAAAAATGAGAATAAAATGGGAATTCGACTGTAGATCTAATGGTATTTCACAAATTTGGTGTGATCAACCCAGCATGGTGGGGTTGGGTGGTAGCTCGTCCTATCCTAGAATCATATATGGTACACTGAATAACTCATTCTGGATTGCGAGATACGCCCGATTTAGGGTCCTGATGGTCCAGATCACTTCCACTTGCGATCAGGCCTCTTCTGAAGCATCTGGGCCATGAAACTGTCCGCAACCCGCTATACATCATGTTGTCCACAGTCCATCAGGTTGGAAATGGCTGGATGGCATGAATAAAACACATACATCAGGTGGGTCCTAATGAGGGACGATCTGGATAAGGCATGCACGTCATGGTGAATTCCACAGTAAGCCCCACGAACTGGTTGAATGAAAAATAGCCTAGGTAGTTTTTAACGATAGGCTTTCAATCACCACTGTCTTCTATGGGGTGGTCCATTTAAACCGGGCCCCACGCCCTTAAATGATTTGTCAAATGGATGGGATCTGATTCATTTTTAGATCGACCCACTCGGTTGTCCAAATCAAGTGGGCCACCTGGGCATCACATGGACATCATGGTGGGACCCTACAGTGGCCCCATAGGCCCAGAGTGGGTGGTAAACGGGAATCACGGTGAGCCCAACCACCCTTGCTGCCCACAGTGTAGTAAATTGGAGCGTAGATCCGCCTCATTTGAGTCAGCCCACCAGGGCCCATTAGCATTTCCGGTGGTAGGATTGGGTGGGACACCTGAGCATACCACGTACATCACTGTGGGACTTTATAGTGGGTCTCATAGCCCATAGTTGTCTTAAAAATAAACGTTGCAGTGGGCCCAAGAGGGTTTCAGTGGTAGGCATTAATGCCTACTGTCTACTGTGGTGTGGTCTACTTGAGATTCAGATCTATCTCATTTTTTGGCCCGTGGTCTAAAATGATCTGGAAAATTGGATGGACGGTGTGGATGAATCGCATAATTATGGTGGGGCCAGCTGTGGGCCCCACCTCGTTACCTCCTAAAAGCAGCACCAGCTGCTATCTCTGGTGCAGCAACAACGTCCCTAGGCACTGTTCACTATCCAGCGGTAGCAGCTTATATATATATATATATATATATATATATAGAGAGAGAGAGAGAGAGAGAGAGAGTGGCCAAGGAATTTATGTTCGACGTTTCATGTAAGCAGTAAGATCTGATGAGAGCCGGGGATTCAGTTGCATTGAGAGAGAGAGTCTTTAAAAAAAAAAAAAGAGTCTTTAAATAAAATAAAAAAAAATAAAAATAAAAATAAAAACCTCTCCCCTACACTCACGGGTACACTCATTGGAAGATCCAGCGCAAGGATTATGTGTGGGGCCCACTATGATGTTTGTGATAAATCCAACCCGTCCATCCATTTTTCGAAATCATTTTAGGACATGTGACAAAAAATGAGGAAGATCCAAAACTTAAATGAGCCACATGAGAGGAAACAATGGGGATTTAGTGACCACCATTAAAACATTCATATGGCTACGAAAGTTTTGTATCGGTTTAAGTTCCCAGTATTTTCATTTTGTCTAAGTGAAAATGACTTTATAAACGGTTTAGATGGAATATAAACATCAAGGTGGAGCCTAGGAAGGTTTCAACAGTAAGATTCTTTTCCCCAATGTTTCATCTCGCATGGCCCACTTGAGTTTTGAATCCTCCTCATTTTTGGTATAATGTCCTAAAATGATATCTAAAAATGAATGGACTTGTTAGATTTCACACAAACATCAAAGTGGGCCCCACTCGGAATCCATTTGCAGGATCTTTGTGGGAAAAGGCTTTCGCTGGAGATTCAAGTCCCCTGAAATGCGGAAAAGGATTGGCTACTCCCCTGCCACCTTCCAATGGTGGGTGGTCGGTGCTATGTGGGCCCTGCCATGATGTATGTCTTTCATCTACGTCGTTCATCTGTTTTTTTTTTAAGATCATTTTATGGTATGAGACCAAAAATGGGGTATATCCCAGTCTCAATTGAACCACATTACAGGAAAGAGTGTTGAATGGACGTCGGCCGAATAAAATTTTTTCAGGGGCCATAAAAGTTTTGGATCAAGCTGATCTTTGTTTTTTCCCTTCATATGGGTCTGTATGACCTAATCAACATATTGGATGTCAAATAAACAGTACAGTGGGGCCTAGGATGATTTTAATGGTGGATATCCAATCAGTATTGGTTTCCTGTGGTGTGGCCCATCTGAGATTTATATTCCTTTCATTTTTTTAAATCAAGCCCTAAAATGATCTTTAAAAATGGATGAACAGAGTGGATGAAACACATACATAATGGTGGGGCCCACCGTGATTTATAAATTTGAAAAGGGAAGCGGATTAAGTAGTAACTCAGTATACTAAGCGTACCGAGTAAACTCTGTGGGGTCCACCATGATTTATATATTTTATCCACTCCTTCCATTTATATTACTAGATAATTTTATGGCTTAAGCCCAAAAATGAATCATATCAAAATATCAAATGGACCACACCACGGAAACAATGTGAATTGAACATCTACCATTGAAATTTTTTTTAGGGCCACTCAAGTTTTGGATTAAGATTATATTTGTTTTTTTTCCCCTTCATCCATGTTTTTTTAATCTCATGAATAGGTTAGATGATAAATAAACATCACCGTGGGGCCAAGCAAGGTTTCAACTGTGGAAATCATTAATCCTATTGTTTCTTGTGCTATGTTACACTTGATCTTTGTATGTGCTTCAGTTCTAGTTTAAACTACTTAAATGAGTTGGGAAAACGGATGTAAATAAACCACATACATTCATGGTAGGCCCAATAGAATTTACTCAGTACGATAAGAGCTTAATGAGTAACTCAATAGGCAATTCCAAATTCTTCTACGCTTAACTGAGTAACTCAATAGGCAATCCGATTTCTCCTACGCTCACGGTCGGAAGTGGATTTCCTGCGAAAGCCTTCGGGAGGAAGTTCCTGTGCAAGGATTTTAGGTGGGGCCCACTATGATGTTTGTAATAAATCCAACACGTCCATCCTTTTTTTGAGCTCATTTTATGACATGCCACCAAAAATGAGGAGGATCCAAAACTTAAATGGGCCATACGAGATGAAACAGCGGGGAAAGGAATGCTTACCGTTGAGACTTTCCTAGGCTTCATCTTGTTGTTTATATTCCATCCAAACCATTTATAGGAGCCATAGAAGTTACCAGTCAAGCTTATATTTGTGTTTTCACTTCCTTTATCTCTATGTTAACTTATGAACAGCTTGGATCTCAAAAATACATCATGGTGGGAACTAGAAATGTTTCAATGGTAAGTGTACTGTTTTCTGTGGTGGGGTCCACTTGAGCTTTAGATCTACCTCATTCTTCGTTTCATGCCATATGATGATCTCTCCAAATGGATGGACATGATGGATATAACACATACATCAACAGTAGGCATTCCTTTCCTCGCTGTTTCATCTCGTATGGCCCATTTAAGTTTTCGATCCTCCTCATTTTTGGTGGCATGTCTTAAAATGAGCTCGAAAAAAGGATGGACGTGTTGGATTTATTACAAACATCATAGTAGGCCCCCACAAAAAATCCTTGCATGGGAACTTCCTCCCAAAGGTTTTCGCAGGAAATTTGCTTCTTACTGTGAGCATAGAAGAAATCGGATTGCCTATTGAGTTGTTAGGCCCACCGTGAATGTATGTGGTTTATCCAAACCGTTCATCCATTTTCCCAGCTCATTTAAGTAGTTTAAACCAAAATTGAAGCACATACAAAGATCAAGTGTACCATAGCACAGGAAACAATAGGAATAATGATTTCCACTTTTGAAACCTTACTTGGCCCCACAGTGATGTTTATTTATCATCCAACCTGTTCATGAGATTAAAAAAACATGGATGAAGGAAAAAACAAATAAAATCTTAATCCAAAACTTGAGTGGCCCTAAAAAAAATTTCAACGGTAGATGTTCAATTCACATTGTTTACGTGGTGTAGTCCATTTGATATTTTGATATGCTTCATTTTTGGGCTTAAGCCACAAAATTATTTGGTAATATGAATGGAAGGAATGGATAAAATATATAAATCACAGTGCACCCCACAAAGTTTACTCGGTAGGCTTAGCATACTGAGTTACTCACTACGCAATCTACTTCCCTGTTCAAATTTATAAATCACGGTGGGCCCCAACATTATGTATGTGTTTCATCCATTCCGTTCATCCATTTTTAAAGATCATTTTAGGGCTTGATTTAAAAAATGAGAGGAATATAAATCTCAGTGGACCACACCATAGGAAACCAATAGTGATTGGATATCCACCATTAAAATCATCCTAGGCCCCACTGTACTGTTTATTTGACATCCAATCTATTGATTAGGTTATATAGACCCATATGAAGGGAAAAAACAAAGATCAGCTTGATCCAAAACTTTTATGGCCCCTGAAAAAATTTTAACGGTCGACGTCCATTCAACACTCTTTCTTGTAATGTGGTTCACCTGAAATTGGGATATACCCCATTTTTGGTCTCATACCATAAAATGATCTAAAAAAAAAAACAGATGAATGACATAGATGAAAGACATACATCATGTTGGGGCCCACATAGCACCGACCACCCGCCATTGGCAGGTGGCATGGGAGTAGCCAATCCGTTTCCGAATTCCAGGGGACTTGGATTTCCTGCGAAAGCCTTTTCCCACTAAGATCCTACAAAAGGATTCCGTGTTGGACCCACTGCGATGTTTGTGTGAAATCCAACAAGTCCATTCGTTTTTAGATATCATTTTAGGACATTATACTAAAAATGAGGAGGATCCAAAACTCAAGTAGGTAATACGAGATGAAACATTAGGGAAAGGAATGCTTACTGTTGAAACCTTCCTAGGCTCCACCTTGATGTTTATATTCCATCCAAACCATTTATAAGGTCATTTTCACTGAGATGAAATGAAACAACTGAGAACTTAAACCGATACAAAACTTTTGTAGCCATATGAATGTTTCAATGGTGGTCATTAAATCCCCATTGTTTCCTCTCATGTGGCCCATTTAAGTTTTGGATCCTTCTCATTTTTGGTCGCATGTCCTAAAATGATTTTGAAAAACGGATGGACGGGTTGGATTTATCATAAACATCATAATGGGCCCCACACAGAATTCTTGCAATTCCAGGAGTCTCTCCGTGAGATCTTTTTTATTTTTTATTTTTATTTTATTTTAAGGCTCCCTCTCTCAATGCAGCTGAATCCCAACTGCTCTCCTCATCTTACGGCTTACATAAAGGCTCGCACATAAATTCCTTGCGGTATGGTTCACAAGAGACCATATATATATATATATATATATATATATGAGAAATGCTTACACACAACTAGTTAGACAATTCAAATTGGTCCAACTAGCTGTGCATTAAATACAAAAGACATTTCTCTTTATTATTATATAGGTACAATAGGAATATGTGTTACATATCCAATCTGTTTAGCAAATAAGGTATACTAATTTAATTTTATTTGCAAAACAAATTATTAAATAATCCTAATCACTTAAGCCACACATGCAAGTTGAATTTGAATTGTTAAAATAAATTTCTAACAACTCAATTTCATTGTAGAAGAATATCTAATTGTTAATTACAGAAAAATAATATTTTATATATTTCACATGCTTATATGTTTATAAGGTACCATGATTGTTTAACAGACCGGATTTGTTACACATATGGTAGATTGACCAAAAAAATCACAATTATACAAATTCTTTGCATATTCCATTTTTATTTTTATTATTTTTTTAAAAAACGAGCTTCCTCATCTTCCTCTCTCTCTTCATCTAATCCCTCTTTCTTTCATTAATACTCTCTCTCTCCCCCTTTATTGTTCGAAACGGAAACCCAAAGCATTCAGCTGCAACCGGAAGCACGATAGGGCCCACCGTAATATTTGTGATAAATTTATTTGGCCCATCATTTTTGCTGGATCATGTTAGGACATGGATCCAACAATAATATAAATCTAAAACTCGAGTGGCTATACCACAGTAAAGGGTGAGGATTGAACTTCCACCATTGAAACATTCATGTGGCCACAAAAGTTTTGGATCATGCCAATTTATTTATTTTTATAATTTTATGAACAGTATAAATGGTATCTATACATCACGGTGAACCCATGGAGGTTTCAACGGTAGGGATTCCCCTACCCACTTTTTCCAGTTGTGCGACCCACGTGAGTTTTGGATTTGCTTCATTTTTTGTCCACATTCTGAGGTGATCTGGAAAAAGGGATGGACGGGGTGGATTTATCATAAACATTACGTTGTGCCCAGCTTCCCGTCGAAGGAAGTTCCTGTGGCCCCGAGAATGTTGATTAGGTAATAATCCCCCCATCACTGGCTGGGAATGGGAAGGGGCTAGGGCCACCAAGATTTGCGAGTTTCATCCACACTGTCCATCTATTTTTTTCATATTATTTTACGATAAATTCCCAAAAATAAGTCAAATCTAATTCTCAAGTGGATCACACCAATGGAAGCAACGGTGATAATGACACCCGCCGTTGAAACCCTTATAGGGCTCACTCTATAATTTTTATTTGCTTAATTTTTGGGTTCAAATCTCAGGGTATAAATTTTTATGATTTAGGTAATGGTCGGAATAAATTTTATATAAACATAACGGTGGACCCCATAAAAATTAACGGTAGTTGTCCCTCTGAATTGTTGACTTAAGTTAGCTCTACCTAAATCGTGTCAGCATAATTTTTGGACCCTCAGCGTAACAATGGATGATGCAAGGGACTATTGGCGTAGATTTTACATAAACATCAATGTGTGACTCATAAAAATCAAGAGTTAGAGCTCCTCTCCTATTGTTTCTCATGGTTTGGCTCAACTGATTCATGCACTGTTATGGTTGGAGAGAATATCAAGGGAGATGGTAATAAATGAATGGAGAGAGAGAGAGGCTACCCTTTCAATAAGAAGGATTATAGTTTGGAGTTGTACAAGTGTGATTTATTCAGATAATGGATCAAATTTGTAAGGGATCTAGTCCATTGAACAAATATAGTACCTTGTAATCATGCTGTGTAAAAAGAAATAAAACAATAATTTTCTAATTAGTAGTTAAAATAGTTATAGAAGAAATTTAGACAGTTAAAAATGCATTACAACGGTCTAGATTTTACTTGCATTCGTGGGTAAAGTAATAGGCATATTTTGATTTAAAAAAATTATAAATAATATCCAATTAACTGGCCCATTTGATAAACAGTCCATAACTTTAACATGTGTACCCATCTTTATTAAGTAGGATATAGTATACACAATCTCTCCCAGATATATTACGTAATCACACCAAAAGTTTTTTCACCAATTTAATGCTCAGTTAGTTGGACCAATTTGAAAGGTCGAACTAGTTGTGTGTGAGCATAACACCAATTTCTCTCTCTCTCTCTCTCTCTCTCTCTCTCTCTCTCTCTCTCTCTATATATATATATATATATATATATATATATATAGAAATGGTATTATGCGGATGACCTCCTGGGAACTTTCCATGAGGTCGAGCTGTGTGGGCCCCACCATGATGTGTGTCTAACATCACCACCATTAGTCAGCTACACCATTCCATGGTGGGCCACAGGCTTAAAATTCAAGTCCATCCATGACTTAGTTGGGCTATGCAATATACAACAGTTGATAGGAGTTACACAGCCATTAAAACATTCGCAATCATTCATTAGATGTGGTTCGCCCATCCATTGTCTATGTCCCACTTGGATGAGGGGTCAGACCAAGTTTCAGCTACATCCAAAACTCAGGTGGGCCCCATCAAGTACTTTTATATATATGTTTTAGGCATGTCTTCACATGCACCTGAGTTCCATATATAGATGATTTTTGGTATATCCCATAACCTGAAGGGGACCCATCAAATGCACGGTGTTGATGTTAGACACACATCACGGTGGGGCCCACAAAGTTCGACCTCATGGGAAGTTCCCATGAGGTGGACCGCATAGTACCATTTCCCATATATATATATATATATATACCTCATGGGAACTTCCCATGAGATTGAGCTGCGTGGGCCCCACTGTGATGAGTGTTGAACATCTACCCCATCGGTCAGATGCACCATTCCATGGTGGACCTCGGACTTAAAAATCAAGTCAATCCATAACTTGTGTGAGCCACACCACGTACAAAAGTTGAGAGGGTTGCCCTCCCATTAAAAAATTCAGAATTATTTGTTGGGCCCATCGAGATGTGGTTCACAAATCCAGCTCATCCATTATGTGTGTCCCACTTGAATGAGGGGTCAGACCAAGTTTCAGAAGCATCAAAATTTTAGGTCAACCCCACCAAGTGCTTTTATATGTTTTACTCATGTCTTCACATGATTTTAGATGGTATGGCTTACTGAAGTTTCATATACGGCTGATTTTTGGGATATCCCATAATTTAAAGGGGATCCATCAAATGTAAGGTGTTGATTTTCAACACGCATCACGATGGGGCCCACACAACTCAAATAATGAGTTCTCAAAAAAGCCCTAATGATGTTCAATACACATCAAATGCACTGTATGATATGTTTTCAAAAAAGTTGGCAAGAGTTCCATGCGAATTGGTGCACAGCCGAGCATTTGGATATATATATATATATATATATATATATGTATATATATATATACATATATATATATACATATATATATATATATATATATATATATTGTAACACCCCAAACTTTTCAATACCCGAGTATTGAAAGTCCTCGAGTGTTACCGTAAATTTAACCTACTAGCTAACCTAACCCTACCTCCATCCTCCAACGTGAATCTGACCGATTAAGCATGATCTTCATCCATAAATCAAGTCATCTGACCGCTGATCATGTGGTCTGATATACATACCTTCCCTTGACTAAATCGTTGATAACTCTTTATCCATAATGATTTGAATGTGAGTTCTTTTGTAAGGATTGTTTAAAAATGGGCATAGAACCACATAGAACCATTAGATTTCACAAAAATCCTATATCAGCAATAATTATGAAAATGCCATTAACATAAACCCCTAAACTCTAGATCACATAGTTCCTATGATCCATTTCATGTAAAATTTTATACGAGGCCTAATTATCATAAATTAACCATACATGTCAAATTTCAGCCCTTAGACCATAGTAAATCAGCTACTTGACCTCTACATCCATTCGTACACTTATCAGATCAAGATTCTGATCCGTCTATCTTATTCACACCATATGAATATGCTTAACTCACCATTAGAATCAGAATCTGAGAAACTTTCACATGTAAGAAAGTCACTCGAATCTAACGTTATATAAGCCCTACCCTTAATCACTCCAAAAACCTATTTTATGTCCATCTGTTTACAAAACTAACCGTACATCAACCCACATACATGGCCAGAGTGCATACCATCAAGTTTCCATATTTTTAACAAGTCATCTAACCACCCATTCTGATCGGATCTGTCAAACGAGCCACAAGAACATCACGGTAAACCGATTATCATGAAGATCTTAGGTTTTAAGTCCAAACTGCTCGATGATTTGTTGATTAGAGGTGTACAAATATTATTTTGGAATTTTGAAGTATGTTAGCCATTAAAAGAACATCTTATTCATCCTCGGGAGATCGGGACCAAACTGGATCACACAGAAAGAGAGTTGAGAGAGGAAAGAGTCGGAGAGAGAAGAAAGAGAGAGAGAGAGAGAGAGAGAGAGAGAGAGAGAGAGAGTAAAACAGAGGGTTGTTTTGGTGAGCCTGGAGCACACTGCCCCAACTCAGTCCGTGAAAATCGGACCGAGCCGAGTCAGTGTGGAGCCATAGCCACACCACTTGTGAGGTAAAAGAGAAAGGAAAGTGAGAGAGAGGGGAGGAAGAAGTTGAGGGTGTTGGGTGTGTGCGTGACCACCCAAGTTCGGGTCGGACCCAACCGTGGAAGGTAAGACTTCTCCCTCCATAATTTTTCTTCTTTAAGACACTCTAAAATAAACTCATGCTAAAGCTCCATCACACCTCACCACACATGTATAAAAGCACTCGTCAGCAGAAACTATGCACATAGTGAAGGGCAGACCCTGTTTTGAAGCTGGAAGAAACCTACGTTCAGGCATTATTTCAAGGCCAAACCGGCCTGAGTAGGGCCCTATTTTGGGGCCAAGCAATGACATGAAAATGGCCTCCAAAACAGCCGTAGCAGAAGCTGTTTCTCGACAGCCAAACTCGTTGCTGGTGGGCTGCATGTGGGCTACGCCAAGACACTGGTGGGCCCTGCACAAATGCAGGTGGGCCTCACCCAAAAACCAATGGAACACCTTGGTTTCGGTCCCTGCACGAGTGTAGATGGGCCACACCCTGTAACCGCTGGTGGGCCCCACCTAGCAGTAGTTGTGGGACATGTAAGTGGACCCCACCTTGATGACGTTCTCATCCAGGACCGTCCATACATTTTCTCAAAAACCTGGCGTCCTGCTTTAAAGAAAAAAATATACATATAATAATATATATATTAAAATATTTAAGCATGCATCTCTATGTGCATGGGAATTATAAAATAGTATACACCCCTGATGTATAAAGAATGGTACATATGAGGATTGCATCCGGACCATCCCTCCATCAGCCATGGATCTCCATGATCCATCCAGACCACCCATCACATGGGCCCAGTGCATGTGTCGCATCCAAGGGCCACCTGCCGTATGTATTTTATTCCACGCCGTTCATCTGTGGCCCCAGTAGCAGGACGGCTGCTGTATTGACGTTACCAAGTTACGTAGGTCTGGGTCTGACTGGGGCATGTGTTATTCAACACTGCCCATCGATTTTGCTTGAAGTGGGACCCCACCTAGATGTATGTTATGTCTCCACTGTCCATCCCATTTTCCACCTCATTTTAGGCATTGATCCGAACAATGAAGCCAGCCTAACTCTCTGGTAGGCCACACCGGCAGAAAGACTAATTTAATAGTGGTAAATCATTAGGGCCCACTGTGATATTTTGGTGCGTCAAGACATATCGATATTGGACTCATTGGACTTATCCTGAGCCTGGAAACCAACCAACGGAGTAGAACCTCCTGAGGTGGGCCCCACCTATAAAAACAATCAAAATAATAATAATAATAAATATATAAGGAACATGCACGTAAACGTCCAGAAGACGCTACCTCCTTGTGCTTGAAATTTTGGCTACGACCATGGCCCCACCACAGGCCCTACCATGTGGTGTGTTGAACATCAACACCGTCCATCTAATGGGTTCCCTTTATATATGGGGTGCCCCCAAAAATCGGCCATACATAGAGCTCGGGTGGGCCACACCATCTACAATCTTGTGAAGACACGTTAAACCGTATAAAAGCACTTGCTGGGGTCCAGCTGAGATTTGGATGCACCTGAAACTTGGTTTGACCCCTTAAACTAGCGGGACACACTTAATGGATGGGTTGGATTTATGAACCACAACTTGGTGAGCCAAACAAATGATTATAAATACTGTAATCGTCGATTATAGTATATATTATCATGATTGAATCACTATTGATACTTGATAGCTATTATTATTATCATTAGTATTACGATAATAATTACGGTTATTAAACACAACTAACCATTAGCAGATTATTCATGCTAATAATAGTGCTTACAAACAAATTCATGCTAATAGTAGTGCTTACAAACAAAACTATCATTATTACATATTAGTAATTTAATTATCATCCTTTGGTACAATCATTAATAGTAGATCATACCATTACTAGCATTATAATGATTATTATTAATAAATTGGCTAACGTTAATTATAACACTAATGTTAACAATTACTCTTCAATTGTTAAAATTATCATACGCCAACTACAATCCAAATCCTAAAAACCTATCGTAGACCTAAATTCTAGGACGAAAACCTAGTTCTACATTAAAACCCTAAAACTAAGGTAATCCAAACCCTAGGTTAAGCCCTTGACCTAAAATAGCGTGTAAAGCTTGAATCTAACAGTATAACTTTACAATTCATGATAGGGTTTGACTCTAAGGAAAACATGCATTCTCTAGCAACACAGGTAGGCGGTTCAAAATATAAGGTGTTGATTCTTCCCTTTGAGCTTTCCATCTTCTCATTAGCTTAAGTTATAGTTTTTATTTAAATTCATAATTGATATCTCCCTTTATAATCACATGTGTTAGCTGGCGGAAATTGAATTGTTGTATTACATGCTTTATGATTATCCTGTATAATTGCTCATGCTTGTGGATTCCTTTTTGTGGATTGCTTATGGAACTTAAACTGGTACATTAGTGAGAAATTCCCACATATGAATGTACACCCATACTTGGGATGTAACTTGACTAGTTGTGATCATAATGGACCTTCGACTTCGTGGTTATTGAGTGGTGGTCTAAATGGATCATTGATGTGGGCTACCATCCAAGGTTGTTGTGTCCAATGGTTTTTAAGGATGGTCTTTTATCGCATGATTTTGATATTTGCCCTATGTGGCTCGTCTTGATACTCGCCTTGCGTAGTTTTGTTTTGATATTTCCCCTATATGGGCTCGATGTTTTATACTATGTAACCATGCGATGGTAAGCCCCATATGTTGTAATATGATTGACTACTAGTCGATGGTGTTCCATTAAACATCCTAAGGTGGTAGTCTCATAGGCTAGGGATGGTGGTAATGGGACACTATGCCCGAGCTGTCGGCCTACGCTGGGCTATACGCTCCTCATAGTGACCTTGAGCTTATTTAAATTGGCTAATTGTAACTGGACTAATAATGGTTTAGCTAATCATGCATTCATAGCATATTGGCGATGACGGGTGGATATTCTGGATGTTGTAGCACGTGCCCTAGAGTTGTTGGGGTATCGTTTCGCTAGCTCCTAGACCACCAACTATCGACCCCTGTTCCGACTGGATGATTTTCCCAGGTCGATGATTTGCATGGGTGACGAGCCCAAGTCCGACTGGATGTGTATCCCCAGGTCGATGTGCATTCACGCGTCCATGCATTTAAAAAGACTGCATCATGTATTGTTTTGATTGCCTTGTTGTTTTATAACTATGCTTACCTAATGCGGCGGTGTGTAATCTTGAGGGGAATTCACACTGAGCTGGCCACTCATCCATCAAATATACAACCGTACAGGTAGTGCAGGTGGCCCCGTATATTGGTGAGGAGCAGGCTATGGTTGACAAGGGTGCATGATTCTATTTGCTAAGGGTTGCTACAGGATTTCACAGTTCAAGATTGTTGCAGTTTACCTTGTTTCACATGTAATATTATGTCATTTTGTATTCGTAAGAATGTGGACATTGGTTTGTATAAGTCATTATGGGCAACCACTTGTATATTCTAAATGAAAATTGAAACTTCCCTTTTAGCTTACTTGTCCATTCTACGCTCATCTGCTTACTTTGATAAAGAGAAAAAAAAAAACATGAATTTGACCATCCTTTAAGGTTAAAAGCTTCTAAGGAAAAATAGAGGTAGTACTCGGGTCTTTGCACAAAATTTTTTGGGTCATTACATATATATATATATATATATATATATATATATATATATATATATATATATATATATATATATATATATATGGGAAATGGTTTTCTGCGGTCAAGCTGTGTGGGCCCCACCATGATGCGTGTCGAACATCTACCCCAGCAGTCAGATGTACCATTCCATGGTGGCCTCGTGCTTAAAAATCAAGTCAATCCATGACTTTTGTGGTCCACACCACATACAAAAGTTGAGAGGGGTTATCCTCCCATTATAACATTCATAATTGTTTTTTAGGCCCACCAAGATGTCGTTCACAAATCTAGGCCATCCATTATGTGTGTCTCACTTGGATGAGGGGTCAGACCAAGTTTCAAGCGCATCCAAATTTCAAGTGGGCCCACCTGAGTCCCGTTTACGACTAATTTTTGGAATATCCCATAATTTAAAGGTAACCCATCAAATGCACAGTGTTGATGTTCGACACGCATCACGGTGAGGCCACATAGCTCGACCTCATGGGAAGTTCCCATGAGCTCGACCGCACAAACTATTTCCATATATATATATAGAGGGAGGGAGGGAGAGAGAGAGAGAGAGAGAGAGAGAGAGAGAGAGAGAGAGGAAAAGGTACTATGCGCTCGATCGCATGTTACCTTCCCATGAGGTCGAGTGCCGACACTTCGATAGCGGTGAGATTTTATCGGGAGAATGGGGAGATTTTATAGGGAAGAGTGGAGTAACAAAACCGATGAAACCAGTTATTAAAATACCAACTCCACCCCTCTCTCTCTCTCACGTATATTTCCTATGAAAGCCTCCCGCGTGAAGGTCCTGCCCTAGAAACCTACATGGGGCCTACCGTGGGTTTTTTTTTTAGAAATCCACCCCATCCATCCGTTTTTCCTGATCATTTAAGGGGTTGGGCTTAAAATTGAACCAAATCCAAATCTCAAGTTGATCATACCATAGGAAATAGTGGGAATAATGATTTCAACCATTGAAACCTTGTTAGGCCCCACAGTGATGTTTATTTGTCATCCACCATTAAAATCAGATATCATCTCGATCTAAAACTTTTATTGCATACAAGAAGTTTTTACTGGTGGCGTTGAATCCCTATTATTTCCTGTAGTATGGTCCACTTGGAATTTGGATCTGCTTCATTTTTAAACTCATCACCTAAAATGAGCAGTAATAACGGATGGATAGCGTGGATATATAATACATCCATCAAGATGGCCCCCACTCTTAGAAAGGCTTTAACTGTGGGGGCATTATCCCCACTATTCCTTGTGGTGTGGTCCACTTCACCTATCTTTAATATGCTTCAATTTTGAACTGTCCTAAAATGAGCTAGTAAAACGGATAGATGGCATGGATTTTAAAGATCTAACCCCCTGAATTAAAACCAAAGGATAGTTGAGGATTTCTCCCGGACGTCCTGGAGAAGCTCCTCAAAGCATGGCAATGGAGGCAGACGCAGATTGCGTCCTACCCCCACCGGGTGATAATCCGTCCGGGCAGGGCTCTATGGGGCCCACCATGATGTAAGTGTTTTCTCCGTGCTGTTCGTCATTTTTCTCAGATCATTTTAAGATATGAGCCAAAAAATGAGTCAGGTCCAAGGATCAAGTGGACCACAAGGTGGGGATTGAACATCCACCATTGAAAACTTCATGGGAGCTGGTGAAGTTTCGAATCAAGATGATATTTGTGTTTTCACTTCATCCACATCTACATGACCTTATGAATAGGTTGGATGGTAAAAAAAAATCATGGTGGCCCTTAGAAAGGTTTCAACGGTGGGTGTCATTATCACTACAGCTTCCTTTGGTGTGGTCCACTGGAGCTGTGGACCTTATTAATTTTTAAGATCATACCTTAAAATGATATGAGAAAAGCGGTTAACGGTGTGGATAAAACACTTACATCACGGTGGGCCCCACAGTGCCCTGCCCGGACGGATTACCGTCCTGGTGGGGGTAAGACGCAATCCGCGTCCAATGGAGGCTGGCATCGGACCCGGATTAGATACTAATAGGTTGTAGGGAGATTTGATATTGAAGTCACATCACCAAGTTCTATGGGACCCACCATGATGTATGTGTTGTATCCACATTGGCCATCTATTTGGAAAGATCATTTTAGGGCATTAGACAAAGAATGAGTCAGATCCAAATCTGGAGTGGACCCCACCACAGAAAATAGTGGGAAAAGTGACGCCCACCATTGAAACCTTCCTAAGGTCCACTATGATGTTTATCTGAGATCCAACGTGTTCATAAGTTAAAACAAACATGAAAGAAGGGAAAACACAAATTTCAGCTTGATCGAAAACTTTCGTGGCCTTTAGAAAATTTTAATGGTGGGCATCACTCTATCCAATGTTTTCTATGCTGGGGTCCATTAGAGCTTTGGATCTGACTCATTCTTTGCTAATGCTTTAAATTGATATCTCCAAGTGGGTGGATGGTATGGATATAATACATACATCATGGTGGGTCCCACAGAACTTAGTGACATAGTGAATCTCGATACTCAACTTGTCGGTAACTAATCCCCGTCTGCTGGCTTCTCCGAACTCCTTGAGGCTGACATCAGCATTGGCGTCCATTGCGCCTTTTAAATGGAAGTGGATAGAGTAAAGTTCGTGAGGTTCACCATGATTTATGTATTTTATCCATTCCATCATCTATTTTATCGAGTAATTTTAGGGCTTAAACCCAAAAATAAAGCATATCCGAATATCAAATGTATGACACCATATAAACAGGGTGAATTAAACTTCTATCGTTGAGAAATTCTTAGGGGCTACAAAGCCTTTGGATCAAACTTATATTTGTGTTTTCCCTTCATTTATGTCTGTATCATCTCATGAACAGATTGGATGGCAAATAAACATCACTGTGGGGCCTAACAAGGTTTCAATGGTTGAAATCATTATTCCCACTATTCCCTATGATATGATTAACTTGAGATTTGAATTTGGTCCAATTTTAGGCTCAACCCCTTAAATTTTATGGAAAAATGGATGGACGGGGTGGATTGCTCAAAAAATCCCACTGTAGGCCCCACCTAGGTTTCCAGCGCATGACCTTCATGCTAAAGGTTTTTGTAAGAAATACACAAAGTCGTATTTTAATAACCAGTTTCATCAGTTTTGTTTCTCCACTCATCTTATAAAATCTCACCCTTGGTTTGGAATTTTCAACATCCGACCGCTAGCGTGTTACCAACACTCGACCTCAGGAAAGGTACTATGTGGTTAAGCGCATAGTACCTTTTAGCTCTCTCTCTCTCTCTCTCTCTCTCTCTCTCTCACACACACACACACACACATATATGTGGTATATGTGTGTCCACTTCAGATAATTCCAGCCATCCATTAAATTGGTCAGGTCGCAGTGGCCTCACGAAGCTCTAAACCAAGTTGATCTTTATGTTTTTTCCTTCATCCAGATATATGTGATCTCATGAACATTTTGGATGTAAATAAACATCATGGTGGGCTGGCTATGTTGTGCACACTGTCTTGATAACATGGACCACCCTGGTGAGCCCCATGGACCATAAGAAGGAAAAAAGAGAGGAAAAGGAAGGGAGCATGCATATGGTGAGCCCCCGTTATTGTCGGGTCCACTTGGATTTACAATGCATGCATCCAAGTGAGTCCCATCCTTGTAAAATGGAGGGATGACATAAATATACAACATACATCAAGATGAGCCCCACATGGAGGACCCATCATCAAGTAAATCAACGGGTGAATTGACCCTGCACTCACATTGTGATCAGATGGTCGGATTTTCTTTCGAGTTCCAAACTATATCCCTCTTGATCTTCCACAATCTCTCTTAAGCTCTCTCTTTTCTCTCTCTTAATCTCTCTTTAACTCTCTTAATCTCTCTCTCTCTCTCTCTCTCTCTCTCTCTCTCTCTCTCTCCCTTCTCTCTTGTCTAGGATGGTATGGATGTGTGAGGCTAGGGGGCTTGGGATATGGTAGAGATTTTGGGATAGAGAGGGGAATGAGGAAAGAAGGGTAGAATGGGGAGATGGAGAGAGAAATAGGAGAGAGGGAAGGATGCGAAAAGGCATGGAGGGGTATGGGAGAGGGAATGCAAGGGATGAGCTTGCTTGAGCTTTTGTGGAAAGGGGTATGGGGGTGTAGGGGTAGTTTGGGAAATGTAGGGGTTGTAGGGTACTTTAGTAGGGGCTTTTTGGTCTTTTGGTGAGGATTGGTGTGATGGTATGGGTGAGGGTGAGGGGTAGTTTTATAATTTTAAAAGATCACCTTTTAGAGATTCCATGAAAATTCAATGCAAGCGGGCCCCACTTGCTACGCATATCCACATTGTAATGTGTTTCTGCCTCGATTTGTGCATGTGCACCCGCCCAGACACACACACATCTTAAATTGAGTATCACGGTCATTAAGGTGTAGGTCTCGAGTTGTTGCGATATTAAAACAGGGGACGTGATCGGTACTCACTGATCTGGTCTGCCTCGAGTGTGTTGGCATTGAAAACAAGTGTACTGACGATCTTATGGGGATATGGATCTTACAAACATTACCCCGAATTGAGTTGCCCATTACAGTGAGTTTCCTAAGAGGTTTAAGTTTTCCGAGTTCATCCTTTTTCTCTAGAGAAGGGGAAACCTCTACAATCGAGCATATCGGTCATTTCACCATGTAATGTGGCTAAGCGTCCTATAATAAAAATTTAAAAATCAGACTATTTGGAAACTCCCTGTTAGGAGTGACTTTCACTTGTTACACAAACCTCCCAGCCAACTTGGTCCAATCTTGATATGGGATGGAAGAGAGGTTTCACATGCACTTTCACCAAATTGAACCTGAGGTATCTATGACCGACTTATCTAGACTGTGACAGCTACCTGCGGAACCAGTTGAACAATTTGTAAGTGCCATAATTTGTCAATTAGCGTGAGTTGTGAGTCATCAAGTCCAAAGAGCCCCAAGGAAATGGTAAAGTACCAGGACCTCATAAAAACCTATACTCACCCTCTATAAACTTTACCTTTCATCTAGCTCAAACTCCATAGGAAGAACCCATTCAAAGAAATTGTGGGAAGAAATCTATTCAAAAACAAAATCACAAAACCAGATAAGTTTTGATCCCATCGAACTGTCTCAGATAACATCGAAGACAACTCGAAGGCATTGAACTTGGAGCCCAAAATGTCTAGCAACTTAAAGGCAAAATTATGAATTTTTCCGATGACATCAAAGAGCCTTAGACGGCATCGAAGAAACACTTCGATGACATCTAAGGTCACTCGATGGCATTGACGGAACTATCCAGCAACATATTGAAGAAAATCCTTATTTTCTTAATGGCATCGAAGGTTCTTCGATGGCATTGAAGAGACACTTCGATGCCATCGAAGATCAATCGATGACATTGATTCTGATAGTTTTCTGCCCATTTTTTATTACAAAACTTCTCTACATATACGAAGGAAGGGTTTTCATTGCAATTTGTTATGAAATAGAGAAAATCTTGTGTGTGTAATTAACCCTAGTTAATGCCCTATTTTTCAAGCTCTCTTTCCTCATGGAGTTCATCATTCAATCAATGTCTTAGAGACATTCATTGAGCATTCAAAGCTTGGATTAAAGAATGAACTTCATCATTCATCAATGCTCTAGGAACCACATTTATTGGTAAATCCTTTATGCTAGATAGCATTGAATGCTCAGCCATGGGAATCCTAGACTTGACCATAAAGAATTATCATTATTAAGTTAGGATTCATAAACCCTTGACCTGAACCTTAGCATCTCCAAAGGCATATCATCAATGCGGTTGTGGTATAAGAAAGCTGAAGATGCTTCACGATTCGAGAAGATCTTCATCAAAAGTTCTTTAATGGGGCTCATCCACTTTAGGTAAGAAAGTATTTTTGAATCCATTGTGTCTAGAAACTATTCCTTGTGTATGATTGGGTTTCAGACTTTGAAATACCAAGCTTGACAAGTCCTTGTGTAGACCTCAAATGGGAGAGTACGTTCATCGTCCTTGTGTAGGACTTCATAAGACCTCGTGTAGGCCATCAATGGATGAAAATCATATAGACCTTTTATAGGTTATGAAGGTTTATGGTGAACCTGATTTAAAACCATCTTAATAGTGAAATCCGACACAATCTAGGAATGAGTGCATCAGCCGGGAGTGGAGTGGGTATGTAGACGAACCACTATACATCTTATGCAATGGGCTGAATATTTTAATTCCTATCTGTTATATTTATTGAACAATATAGACGAATTACTTACTGCAGCAAACATTTTTGATAGAATGCCCGAATGATATTTTCAATTGAGTAGACTTTATAGCTACACTTCTTTTTGTTTGTATTACTCTATATAAGTGTTTAATAAGTAACTGCATGCTAATTATCCAGTTAAATTTAAAAAGTCATATTCACCTCCTCTAGGACATTAGCCATATATTCAAGCTTCACTTATAGCAGTAAACTGTAATTTCAATTGGTATCAGAGATGGTTCCTCTTGAAGGGCTTAACAGTAGGAGATCCTTGTTGAAGTTGAAAATATGTCTAAAACTGAGGGAACATCGGTCTCAAGACCACATCTTTTTTATGGATCTAACTATACTTACTAGAAAGCTAGGATTCGTATTTTCCTTAGATCATTAGACCATGCTATTTAGGACATTGTAGACAATGGGTGGCATGCACCAATGGTTCAAATCGTATCAAATGATGGTGCTATTAGTTCTAGACCTAAACCCCAAGCGCTTTAGACCGACTACGACAAAAGTAGGTCCAGCTACGATGCAAAGGCATTGAACACTATTTATTACGCTGTTTTACAAGAAGAATTTAAAAGAATATGCATGTGCGAAACAACCAAACAAGCATGGGACTTACTGGAAACTACCCATGAAGGGACAAGCACAATAAAGCATTTTAAACTCCAACTCCTAACAATACAAATTGAAAACATAAAATGGAGGAGCATGAAACATTCATGCAGTTTTACACCAAGCAAAGTGACATAAGTAACTCCATGTGGGGGTTAGGAGAAAGAGTTCTAGTTCCACGTATTTGTAGGAAAATCTTAAGATTCCTACCGAAACTATTCTCTTCATAGGTCACTACAATAGAAGAATGTATGAACATAGATGATATGAAAGTAGAATAACTATTAGGTTCCCTACAAACATATGAACTACATTTCAAAACTCTTATAAAATGTAAAAATATTGTCATAAAAACCTCACAGAAAAACATGAATCCGAGGATGACAGTGATGACAATGAAGATGATGAAGAAATGACATTTTTAGCCAAAAGTTCTTTTTTAAAAAAAAATAAATAATAATAATAAGAACCAAGAAAGACTTTCTACAAAAAGGGAAAGAAGTATGACTGGAAACGCCAAATAGGTAAATCACCCAAAAGGTTGAATGATCCCTAATGTTACAATTATAGAGGGTATGGTCATCTTTCTTCTAAATGTCCTACCAAAAAAATAAAATAAAAAAGGAAGGCAATAGCTGCCCCATGGGATGATTCTGAGGATTCAAACTCATATTAAGAAGAATCTCAAAGTGCTAGAGACCAAGGCTCCTTGAGAGTACTCATGGCCTCCACTACTATAGTCATCCCTGAAGCAAGGGATATTGAGAATAAAGATGAACATATGGAAGAAAAGTCTTCATCTGAAGAAGAAGAAGAAGAAGAAGAAGAATAGGAAGTTGAAAATACCGGTCTGCAAGAATCTTATGACCAACTTTACACCCAAAGCTTAAATTTTCTTAAAAAGCTTGGTTAGGCCAAGCCCAAAAATAAATAGTTGAGCCTGAAATTTGAATAAGCCAAAGCTAAAAATGAACGGTTGGCTAATGAGATTAATGAATACATCAGAGATAATGCTAACTACGCCCAAGAAAATGTTAATTATGAAAGCGACTTGGGTGAATTAACTAACAGAAATACAGACCTAGAAAATGAACTATGCAATATGAAAATAATTAAGCAAGGTCTAAAATTAGAACTGGAAAAGTCAAAATCTCATCCTAACATAAATCACAGGTTTACCCAGAGTGTGGAAAAACTAGAAAGACTTCTAGGAATGGGTAAAAGTTCAAGGGATATGAGATGATTAGGATATGAGAGTAACACAACAAGTCCTACTCATGTTCCACGAGTGATTAGAAAAGAATCCCGGGCTTCAGGTAGTAAAACACAATCATCTTTAGTCTTTCATGCATGTAGTGACATGGGACATCTAAAATTTGAATGTCTGGCATTTAGACACTCCCAAACCACCCCAAGTATGAGCTACATAGGTAAATATATACCAACTGGAAAAATGCTATAGATTACGAGGAGTCCTGTCACACGTCAAACTCGGAAATCAGCCTCACAAAATTCTCGATCGCCGAATCCGGTGCCAACAGCCTTTGTAGCACCCCATTCTCGGCTCCCAGCACCTATACGCCAGTTTTCGATCCTGGGATCCTACAAGGAGGATTTTCAATATGAATTTGTCTCGTAAGAAGCATAACCACAAGTATACCCAAATTACAAGAACAACATCATCACCACATATCTATTAATATAATCATTTGAGTACAATGCTGAAAGGGACAAAATACATGCATATAATAAAAATCTTCACGAGGCTCGGCTGCACGCTCCTGCTCCTGCTCAGCTACGACTATGTCCTCGCGTCACCTGCACGCATCTATCATACATAAGCTTATAGAAAGCTTAGAGGGTGGTGTAAGTGTGTGAGTAGTATGTGTGTACTCAGAATGTAATATCAGAGTAAACGAAAATACTAGTAGGTCCACGAACCATACAATATCAAAGTAAACAGAAGTACTGATAAGTCCTGTAAGAATATCATCAACCTAATCCAGGATATGCGATGAAAAGACATAACAAGCCAATGTCATATACTGAGAAAGTAATGTAAGTCAGTTATGCAATGCGGAGATATAATGAGTCAAATATCAGATATCGATGATATAATACTATATGCAATTCTGAAGAGCTACAAATACTATCAGCCTCATCTAAGTCATATGAATACAGAAACATCGCAAACCAAAATGCCATATGCCGAGGATGTAATGCAATATGCAATATGTGGTGTGAATGAAATGACCAAGATGCAGTGTGAAGTCGGGATGATAGTACGTGATATCACAGGCTATGGGGCCTATCACAAAGGACTTCTATCCAAACCAGTCTCATACTTAAATTTGGATAGATAGACTCAATGTGGTAAGCTCTTGATCTCAAGTTAGTCGCGCATCCCAACCGAAATCCTAACCATTGCAAAAGTACACATAACAATTAGTTATGCACCACCAGCCCGAGTGGATAGTGAATGAATGAATGAATGAGTTTAATGCTGAGTATATAACTCCTACCTAGTCAGTCCACAAATTAGTACTAAACATCTATAGGATCATCACCGGGGTCTAGTACACTCAACACCAGCTTGCCGCCCCATCAAGCGCATAGCTAGGTAAGTGGAAGAGACCTCACTATCCGCTTAACCAGTAGTCAGCCAATATCTACCTGGCACATCGATAGCGGACCCATTCACGAGTTAGTCAAACTCAGCCTAGCATTGCCTACTCTCTCCCAACCGACCATGACACAGTGGGAGATGCGGCCTACTAGTATACGCTCCTCATGTGCTCATATATATCTACTTGGTCTCGATGCTGGGGTGTCCTCTGGTACCAAGACGGTTTAGGGATTTTCACCCAGGGCCATCTATGGCAACCCGATGCTAATAAAATATTTTTGGTATCCCATCTAGCCATCCATGATATGACTGTGGAGGCTATGACCTGTCGCTAGGGCGTACAGTAATCACAACACACAATGCAAGATGCATGAGTCATGCAGTCCAATCATGTATCAATCCTGCGCATACCGTGCGCTCATGTAGGATAACTCCACCTATCAGGGAGTCCCATAATGTAACGCCCCGTGTTTTCAGGACCCGAGTATATGACTCGTTTCCCAAAAACCCGAGTGTTAATCTTAAAGGATGGTCAAATTCACGTATTTTTTTTTCTTTTCTTTATCAGAGTAAGCAGATGAGCGTAGAATGGACAAGTAAGCTAAAAGGGAAGTTTAAATTTTCATTTAGAATATACAAGTGGTTGCCCATAATGACTTATACAAACCAATGTCCCCATTCTTACAAATACAAAATTGATATAATATTACATGTGAAACAAGGTAAACTACAACAATCTTGAACTGTAAAATCATGTAGCAACCCTTAGCAAATGGAATCGTGCACCCTTGTCAACCATAACCTGCTCCTCAACAATATACGGGGCCACCTGCACTACCTGTACGGTTGTATATTGGATGGATGAGTGGCCAGCTCAGTGTGAATTCCCCTCAAGATTACACACCGCCGCATCAGGTAAGCATATAGTTATAAAACAACAAAGCAATCAAAACAATACATGATGCAATCTTTTTAAATGTATGGATGCATGTATGCACATCGGCCTGGGGATGCACATCCAGCCGGACTTGGGCTCGTCACCCATGCAAATCATCGACCTGGGAAAATCATCCAGTCGGACAGGGGTCGATAGTCGGTGGTCTGGGAGCTAGCGAAACGATAACCCAAAGATCCTAAGGGCACGTGCTACAGCATCCAGAATTAGCCACCCGTCATCGCCAACATGCTATGGATGTATGATTAGCCAAACCGTTATTAGACCAGTTACAATCAGCCAATTTAAATACGCTCACGGTCACTACGGGGAGCACATGGCCCAGCGTAGGCCGACGGCTCGGGCATAGTGTCCCATTACCACCATCCCCGGCCCATGAGACTACCATCTTAGGATGTTTAATGGAAACTCATCGACTAGTGGTCAATCATATTACAGTACATGGGGCTTGCCATCGCCTGGTTGCACAGTATAAAAATATTGAGCCCATATAGGGAAAATACCAAGACAATGATACATACGGCGATATCAAAGCAAGACACATAAGGCAAAAATCAAAATAAGCCACATAGGGCGAGTATCAAAACCACGCGATAAAAGACCATCCTTGAAAACCGTTGGACACAACAACCCTGGATGGTAGGCCCACATCAATGGTTACTTTAAATCATCATTCAATAACCACTAAGCCGAAGGTCCATTACTATCACAACCAGTCGGGTTACATCCCAAGTATGGGTGTACACATATAGGTGGGGGTTTCCTACTGGTGTACCAATTCAAGTTCCATAAGCAATCCACAAATAATCCATGAACAATCATATAAGATGAACATTAAGCAGGCAATATAGCAATTCAATTTCCATCAGCACATGTGATTGTAAGAGAGAGATATCAAATATAAATTTATATAAAAACTATAACTTAAGCTAATGAGAAGATGGAAAGCTCAAGGGGAAGAATCATCACCTGTATGGTAGTGTTCTTGAATTCGGCTTGAGTTCTTCTTGAGGCCGGGGTCACTCAAAGAATCTCCTAAATATTACAGTTTAGGTTCGTCAGGTATCTCCACTGCTTGGTACATCTAACAGAAAGTTCAAAGGGTTGTAACAACAAGACCCTTTTAGGCTTGTGTTAGGCCCACCATGAAATATATACACGCGAGGTGGTCCAACAGGACCCAAGCTTATCTTTGCCAGGGGTTGGACAGGTATCAGGTGGGTTCTATGGTTGGGTTCAGGTGAGGGTTGGTTTACACGAAGAGAGGTTTCCATGTGTGTCACTTTGCTCTACCATTCTTTTGGGGCACATGGCTTATTAATGATGATTAGCCTTGTCACATGTAAACCAGTGTTGTTTGAATGTTGTCTATGTGAATTGGCACCGCCCAATGGCAGTGCAGGTAGTTCAGTGCTGCTCAAATGCAGTTAGGCACTGTTCTACACATTGTCCAGCACCTATTGGACGGTGTGGATGAAGGTAGGGCACATGGGTTAATGGTAGGCCTAACCATCATATGAGTGGTGTGAATACTTACATTAGGCTGGGATATACAGTACAACCGGCGCAGATGAAGCACTCTACCATGGTGGGACCTACTGTGTTGATGGATGGCTTGGATGAATTATATGTATCAGGGTGAGGTCCCTTCGTGGCCCACCGCTATCTGGACGAGCTCATCAAATGGACAGACGGCTGGGATGGAGCATGCCCACCACTGATGCTTTCCCACGTGATGTGGCACACATATATATTATGTGTTTATATAAGCACATTTATACCTGGCGGATCCCAAGTGCATGTGGGGCCCATATGGCATTTTATTATATATTAACTTGTACTGGAGGGTGTTCCAGCCGTTCATACAACAGGTGGGTCCCACGTGGATGTGGGGCCCATTTAATATATATTACTATATATACTATACTTGCTGGAGAGTACTCCAGCCATCCACACCACAGGGACCCACCATTTATAGTGGTATAATATCATTTATTATCATAAATTTTTAAGTGCATTTGTTATGTATACACATATATACTCCTCCTTTTCTTTTTCTTTTTTTTTCTTTTCTTAAAGTGTGCAGGGTCCGACGAAATGGGTGGACGGTCTTGGATACATGCACCGTGCTGCACATATCAGAGGTGCTTTATATATTATAATATTTTATAACCCACGTACAGGTGCATGTGTGTATATCTTATTATATCATATGTATATTTTATTATTATTATTATTATTATTATTATTATTATTTAAACGTAAAGGGCCTAAGGAACGGATGGACGGCCTGGACGTCCTACATCATCAAGGTGGGGTCCACTTACGTGGCCTACTGATTGTGGTAGGGTGAAGCCCACCTGCTGACGCAGGGTGCAGCCCACCTACACACCTGCAGGGCCCAAGACTTAGGGCAGCCGTCTGGTTTTGGTTGAGGCCCACCTGCATTTGTACAGGGCCCACCAGTGTCTAGGTGAAGTCCACATGCAGCCCACCTGCATTAGCAACGGGCCTGGCTGACGTGAAACAGCCTCCATTGCGGCTGGTTTGGAGGCCACTTTCCGGCCCCGATTTTGGCTCAAACACAGCACTCTCCCAGGCCATTTTTCAACACATTTTAGTGTTTAATGGAGGCATGGTGGCTGCCTAAATGTGGTTCATCTCGGGGCCATTTTTTAAACCCATTTCAGATCTCAACCATTGGCACAATGGCTGCCATTTTCTCGACCAAAGAACGGCCCGAACAGAGCTTATTTCCAGATTGTTTTTCGGGCCGTTTTTAGCTAGATTTTGGGGCGTGATGCAGCTCAAATGGAGCTCGTTTGCATGCCATTTCTGGACTGTGTTTCAGCCTGTTTTCATGCCAGAAAATAGCTGTTATCATGTTGTGTTTTTAGCCACAAACAGAGCCCATTTTAGAGGGCTGTTCGTGGCATGAGCAAGGCGTGATGGAGCTTTGTTTTGAGCTCATTTTAGGGTTCCAAAAGGGTGGAGGGAAGGGCCCTACCTGCTTCAATTGGGTCTGACCCAAGCTTGGGCTGTCACGCACACACCCATCTCTTTGCCTTTTTCCCCACTTTTCTTTCTTCTCCCTCACTCAAGTGGTGTGGCCGTGGGCTCACACTGACTCGGCTCGGTCCATTTCTCACGGACTGAGTCGGGACAGTGAGTGCTAGGCTCACCTTCTTCTTCCTGCTTTTTCTCTCTCTGTTCTCTCTATTTCCTTCCTTCCTCACCTCTGTATCTGTGTGAGACTTGAGAGGGCTGGACCTCCCCATTTATAGGCAGGGAGAGGGACTTTCAATGGCTGGGATTGCTTGGGATTGAACGTCCGAGATTGAGGGTGAGGAGCGCACGCGGATCGTGCCAGCTAGAGTGGACAGTTCCATTTTCGGTATTTTTGGGTTTTTGGGCTGTTTTGCGCTGGTTCTCGTGTGCCCACACACGCCTAAAATTCAGTTCTGTTAGTTGGGTTTTGGTCAGCTCTACCTCCTTGATCAAATGGACGGTTTGGATTATTGATATGGCCCCTCATGGTGGGCCATTTCTTAATCAAACGGGGGAGGGAAAAACACCACGAGCCGTGTTTTAAATGGCAGCGCAGCGGGAGGATTCCCATTTTCGGGAAATGGCGGGTCAGAGTCTGTTCTGACCACGCATGCCATTTGGTGTGCTGCTGGTGCACACGTGTTGTGTGCACACTCTAAATCTAGAGGTAGGGTCCACCAACTCCTTGCCAAATCTACTTCATCCATTGAGTTCTAGAAGCTCCACTAACGGACCTTGGTCGTTGATCAGACTGATCTAAGGTCTAGGTGGGCTATACACCAAATTTTCATTTGTTTTTAACTCTAATTGAAAATTCCAGTTAGTTTGATGGTTGGATCACCTCGAAATTAAACATCGATGGTCAAAAGGATTCTAATGATCCTAAGGTGTGTTCGGGTGTATTATAGGGGTCGATATGTAACTCAAGTGGGCCACCCTTTAATCACCGCGTGAACGTGTTCACGTTGAACCAGGAATTCATTTACGTGGAAAATCTGGACTTGCATGCAGGGCTAGGAAAAAAAATCAAGTGGGGCTCACAGTGATGCTTGTTAAGCAATCCACTCCGTCCACCATCTTTGGCACACCATGCTAACCGATGGTCTAAAATTTGAAGTAGATCCGAACTTTAGGTGGGCCGCACGATTTGATAATACATTAAATGGTATTTACCGTGATATCCCATGCACGTAGAAAATTTGAATGAATTGATATTTTTCAAAAAGTCCACTTTACTACTTGTAGTTGTACGATCCACTCTATTTATTAAGTTTAACATGCCCTGCTAAGATTAAGGTCAAAAAATGGGGCAGATTTGTTGATCGGGTGGACCGCACGGTATGTTTTAGCTTCAACGGATTATATAATGGCATTCAAAAATATTTACGATGTTGCCATTCATTTCTCAACCAGCGTCCGACGTCCATTACGTCGAAGTGCGCCGCCCGAATTTCTTGAATTTTGGCAAGCATTCTTCATCTTTCGTGCTCTTTCTCTTGGTCTAGTTTGGGCCCCGATCTCCCAAGGGTGTCTAAGATACTTCTTTAGTGGCCTATACATTCCGTAATTCAAAATGACATTTATATACCTCCGATTGACAAGTTACCAGGTAGTTAGGACTTAAACCCGAAGATCTTCACAATGACTGATTCATCTTCATATTCGGATGGTCCATTTGGCGGATCCAAACCTGATGGACGGTCAGGTGACTTGTTAAAAATAAGGAAGCTTTATGGTTAGCACTCTAACCATGCATATGGATGGATGTATGGTCAGTTTTGTGAATAGGTAAACACAAAGTGGGTTTCCGAAGTGATTAGAGGTAAGACTTATATAACGTTAGATTCGAGTGACTTTCTTATACATGAAAGTTTCTTAGATTCTGATTCTAATGGTGGGCTAAGCATTTTCATATGGTGTGAATAAGATGGACGGATCAGAATCTTGATCTGATAAGTGTACGAACGGATGTAAAGGTCAAGTAATTGATTTACTGTGATCTAAGGCTTGAAATTCGACGTGTACGGTTAATTTTTGATAATTAGGCATGGTATAAAGTTTCACACGAAACAGATCATGAGAACCTTGTGAGTTGGAATTTAGGATATAGGTTGATGGCATTTTCGTAATTATTGCTGATCTAAGAGTTTTGTGAAGTCTAATGGCTCCACATAGTTCTAAGTACGTTACTAAGAAATTCTTACAAAAGAACGTATATCTAAATTGTTATGGATAGAGAGTTATTTGTTAATTCCTTTAAGGGAAGACACGTACGTTAGATCTCATGACAGAGAGTCTTACCTTGAAGTTTACGGTCAGATGGCTTGATCTATGAAAGAAGATCATTTCCAATGGTTCAATTTTTGTTGGGGAATGGATGTAGGTATAAGATAACTAAGTTGGTGTCGTACACATGCATGTATCAAGTTAAACTTCATGGTAACACTCGAGGACTTTCAATACTCGGGTTTTGAAAAGATCGGGTTGTTACACATAAACCACCGATATTATGACATATGCAATGGTCAATCATATCTCATAATAAATATGCAGATGATGCGTATGAGCATGTATCATGATGCTATGCTGTCACATACTCATAATCAATATCAATAGCCGGCATCGACAATCGACCTCGATAATGTGGACATTTAACTAACATTGCCCCCAAGGAATGACACACATAGAGCCTAACATATAGTGGACCCATGGCCTCAAACAAGGGCCAAATATATAACACCATGGGCTTCACTCAAGAGCTTAATACACATCACATTGGGCCTTTCACATGGGCCTAACATACATCACAATGGGCTTCATTTTCTGACCTCAAATGCATCACAATGGGCCTCATCACATAGGCCTCATATACATCACATTGGGCCTTAAATACGGGCTGATTACACATCATAACGGGCCTTAAATACTAGCCACATATGTATCTCATTAGGCCTCGACAATCGGAATCGGAATTGACAATCGGAATCGGTATAGATAATTGAAATCGACTTCAATAATCGGCCTCGACAATCAGAATTGGAATCGGCCTCGACAATTGGAATCAGAATCAACCTCGACAATCAGAATTGGCCTCGACAATCGAAATTGACCTCAATAATCAACCTCAACAATAGGAACCGGTATTGACAATCGGAATCGACCTCGACAATCAGAATCAGAATCGACCTCAACAATCAGAGTCAGAATCGATAATCGGAATCAGTATTGACAATTAGAATCGGCCTCGACAATCGGAATCGACCTTGATAATTGGAATTGGTATCGACAATCGTAATCGGCCTCAATAATCGCCCTCGACAATCATAATCGAAATCAGCCTCAATAATCGACCTTGACACTCGGAATCAGAATCGGCCTCAACAATTGGCCTAAAAAATTGGAGTCAGAATCGATAATCAGAATCTGCCTCGACAATCGGAATTGGCATCTATAATCGGCCTCGACAATTGAAATCGGTGATAATGGGCCTAATAAGGCCTAAGGGAAGGTCACAATGTTGACATCCAACCATTATTGCCCATCAATGTGTACATTCAACCAACATCGCTCCCAAGTAGTGGCCCGCATAGAGCCAAATATAAAGTGGGCCCATGGCCTCACACAAAGGCCTAATATACATCACAATGGGCTTTATATACATCACATTCAGCCCACATAAAGGCCTCACATACATTTAATTGGGCCCACTCATGGTCCTTTTATATATTACATTGAGCCTTAACCCATGGGCCTTAAATACATCAAATGGGCAGCATCATGTGGGTCTCAAATACATCAAATGGGCCGCACCAATGTGGACCTAATACATATCACAATGGGCCTTGCCCATAGGCCACGAATATATTACAATGCCTTGCCCATAGGCCTTGAATACATCACAACGCGCCTTGCCCATGGGCCTCGAATACATCACAATGGGCCTTGCCCATGGGCCTCGAATACATCACAATGGGCCTCAGTACATCATAATGGGTCGTAACCCATAGGCCTCAAATACAACAAGTGGGCCGCATCATTGGGTTGTACCAATGGGCCTCATATACACAACAGGTGTGCCTTGCTCATGGGCCTCAAATACATAATATGTGGGCCCTACATGGGTCTCATATGCATCAAATGGGCCACACGTCTGGGCCTCGAATACATATCGCAATGGGCCTTACCCATAGGCCACGAGTACATCACAATGGGCCTTGCCCATAGGCCTCAAATATACATCATGATGGGCCTCATGAATGAGTCGCACCAATGGGCCTCAAGTGGACTTGGACCACACCAAAAATCATTTCAATGGTTGTAGGTGTGACATGTGTATTACTATACACTATCATTCTATATGGGGCACATGGCTCACTAATGATGATCAGCACGACCAAATCTTGTCTATGCAAATTAACACTGTCCGAACATTGTCCAGCACCGTCCAACACAATCTAGACGGTGTGGATGAAATAAATACATCATGGTAGGCCCCACCGTCCATGTGGACGGTGAGGATACAACACTTACATCACGTCCAACACCTGGATGGTGCAGATATAATGCATGTAGTAAGGTGAGTCCCACATGGGGCCCACCACATAATATATATTATATTAATATTATATATATATATAATAGGTGGGTCACACCGTCTAGGAGACTGACGGTGTGGATGGTTGCATATCAAGGTGGGCTCCACCATTATATTTATTGTAATATTATATATTATATTGTATATACATCTCAGACATCACATGGATCATCCAGATGGACGGCTGAAGTAACAATACATCATGGTGGCCTCTCACACAGCCGTCCAGATGGACCATCTGGAGTAGGATACATACATCATCGTGGGCCCCACCCCCACACGTGTAGCACATGTGAGGTGGGTCCCGCCCATGCCAAAATGGATAGATGGTGTGGATCATGCCACACACTTGGAGATGGACCACAAAGCTGACATCTTCAGCAGTTACGGCTGCTAATGGACGGTTGGATCTCACACAGCGGTAAGTGGGGCCCATGGCTAGATGGCCTGGATGAAACATATATGCCAGTTGGGTCCACACGTGTGGATGGTGGATAAAACACCTATACCAGGTGGTCCCAGGTGTGGACCGTGAGATCCACCTGAGATTTGGATTTGCTACATCTCCCAGCCCGTGGCCTGGGAGCCTGGATGGACGATGTGAATCCACCCGTTCATCAGTGGGTCCACATCCCATGTACCAACGGTGTGGGTATAACCCATACAACATGTGGGTCCCACACAAGTGGTTAAAATAAATACATCAGGTGGGTGTGGCCAGCCAACTTCATAATAAGCTGATATTTGTGGTTTATCTTCATCTGGGCTTGTCCAGACGGATAGGCTAGCGGGCCTGCCGCTGGACGGTCCAGTAAGGTGGGCGCCATATGGATGGCATGGATATAATACCTACTTCATGGAGGGGTGCACGAGGGTGGGCCACACACATCAAAAGAGAGAGAGAGAGAGAGGAGAGAGAGAGAGAGAGAGAGAGAGAGAGAGAGAGAGAAGAGAGAAGGAGAGAGGGAGATCAGAGTAGTGGAGGGACCCTGCCACTATGGGCCCCTCTAGATTACAACATATACATTAAAATGGGTCCCACATACAAGTGGGCCCTCTAATCCTCAAAATTACATAAAAAAATCACCCACCTTTGATCTCTTCTTCCTTCTTCCGCAATGCATAATAGAGCTCTAAAAGAAAAATTTTAAGGGTTGAGATGGGCTTAGGATGGTGGGATCGAGTGGTAGGAAGGTGGGCCACACTAGCTCTCTCCCATGGAGCTTGGACGTGGGTTGCTCTCATGGACTATAATGCCTTGAAAATCGAGGGTCGAGCATAGACTCAACTCCCGAGTTCCAATGCATCACTTATGCAACATAGATAATGATGATTAAATGTCGTCTGTATTCGTGCCTTAAACATGAATGAGATTATACCAAAACAACATATCATACTCTAGAGGCAATTAAAGTACGTTAGCGGAAGACTGTGATACGTACATAAACTATTCAAAAATAATAGCTAGCCCTCATATTATGAATGTCACTAGGTTAAATAATTATAAGTTCAGTTCCAAAATGTACAAAATTAGAAAGTGTTTATGTTCTCTATCCCAAAACCTTGTAGCCCTGTTAGCGTAACTCTAGGCCTACATAGACCCGCTAGAGAGTTACATATAGGAGAACTCCTCCTTGTCATCGTAATAGTCTGGATCTGCTTCATAAGCATCGCCATCACTTGCAGCTAAGACAGAGTCTAGTTAGTGTGTACAACACTGTCCCAGAACATGGGATTGAGTGATCAACTCAGTGGAACTATGAAGCAAAGGTTAACATGTTATCAATTCAGTTAAGTAGTAATGATAAAGTAATACAACACTCATGTCCTAAGTACTCTTACTAATGTAAGAATAGTATGTTGTAATGATGCATGCTCTCGCCTGCACTCCCTCCTACGACAACATCTTACGATCGTGGCATGCACCACTCCCAGTAAACGTGCACTTCCTCGCTAAAGCACCATGCAATGCGATGCATGATCGTGTTATCCAAGTTCTTAGTTAGCCCTTTTTCATATAGAAGGATTGGGAAGCTAAGGCACCTCCCTTTATATTATATACCCAAACATTGATCCATCTAGGGTCGTCACTCATAGTCATTCACATACAATAGATGATTCTAAGTCACCATAGAGAGGCTCGTTACCTCAGTGCAGGTCTGGTTTATACTCTAGTTTACTACGGAGAGGCTCATCACCTCAGCGCAGTTTAGAGTATGCTCAAGGTCACTACGAGAGGCTCGTCACCTAATCGTAGGCTGACAACATGAATACAATGTCCTATACCACCGTATTCAGCTCATGAGTCTAGGTTGCTCACTGGACATTACAGGGAGGCTCGTCACCTAAGCTTAGGCTGATAGCTCGACCACAGTATCCCATACCACCATGCCCGGCTCATGAGTCTTAGTGGATGAAGGTACCAAGGTTAAATGGATTTTCACTGGTGAGTTTGATACCTTAGATTTAAGCAGTAGCGTCCATACATGGTGAACATACATTAGGCCAATTGGGTTGCTTGACAAGCTCGACTGGTACGAGCATACGTTGAGCCGATCAACATGGAGCGCATAAGCACTCCGTGTGGCCTAACCACTGTCGACTAACAGCGTACGACTTGGATTCATCGGGCATGTATGTCATGGCTAAGTAGTATGACCACCTATCGTAAACCATTACCGATTGCCTGGACTACGTCGTAGCCCCAATCACATTCCAAACAATAGCATTCACATTAAGCTAAATAGCATGTGGCAACTGAACTCAAATACAAATCTCATATGAGCATTTCAACAAACACATAGGGTACATATTAGCGAACATAGGCATTTCAGCCATAAAGCATGTAGTAGCGATGTAGGTTACATAAAGGAAATTATAGCCGTAGTTAAGGAAATTGAGAATCCTATCTCAACACCCTCATTACATGCATTTCAACAAGTATTTCCTCATTGAGGCATTTTATCAAACACTTAGACTACACATATTACATACATATAATAACTTAGTTAAAACACATATTGTAACAAATCCTTTCACAAAGGAGATGCCCCATATATAACGATCATGCATTTACAATCAATAATCATGACAAGCATGAATCATAATTTCATATTCATTCAAACATATCAACAAACACATGGATTTCACTATATTCAACATAGTTCATATATATGTGTAAAGTGCGGGAAACATCGTATCAAGCATATGACAGCATTCAAGTCAGTCATAAATCATTAACTGATATTGAAAGCCTTGAAAACCATAACCTAAACATTCATAGTCCACACCTTTCACCGGTAAACTTGTAACGAACTCAGTTCTTTCTCTAATTTGTCGTCTACGACACAACGACAACCTAAAGTATGAAATAGGTTGGCTAATTCATCATTCACTTTATTTGAAACCCTAAAATAGATTAGGGTTAGGTTTTCTTACCCAAAAATGATGTCGAAATCACCAGTATAACGATACAGATGTGGTGGTTAAGCACATGGAGCGAGGGGATTAAGTCCTAGAAACAAACTCCAGCTTTCTCTCTCACTTTCTCTCTCTTTCCTTCTCTTTTCTCTCTTCTCTCTCCTAGGGTTAGGAATTCGTATGGAATGAGAGAGAGGGGTTTAGGCCCTTATATAGGCCCAGAACTGATGGGAATGGTCCCAGGACCATGGTATACTTAGGTTATAGCCAAAAGTGGACTATTCCGATCCAACGAAGCTGTTCTGGAGGCCCCTTTTTCACATGCGGTCGGACTTAAGCTTCCTGACATTGGATCTAAGTCAGGCTAAGACTTCAGTCCGATCGGGTTTACAGATCGAACGTGGCGGATCAGTTTCAGTTCAATAGTCACCGATACTCGATCAGGGCCACGAGTGTATTGACATATGTTGGAAATTTTCCTTGATCTGAGGGTGTAATTGGGTCAGATTCTGACAGTTTGAATCCTTAGATTTGTCCTGAAAGTGAAACGACTCAATTCACTTAAGTCCCAGTTCATTTCCTAAAGATATTTGCGTTTCTCACACACTTCATTCCGGGCTCAAGTTATGTGCTTCTGGATATAATTAGGACTTGATTTCTGAGGTAGTGGTCAAGTGCAACATAGCGGTCATAACCATATGGTTTCGTAGTAATCAAACTTTCGACGCGTGGTCCAGGTTCGATACAGAGTCTCAAGGTGCTCCCCAGAGCAACCGGATTTAGAGATTGATTCTAGATTTAAGGATAAAGTAGCGTTAATGATTCTTCACGTTTTAGGTCTTACGGATCATATTTAAAGTGATTAGTGCTAATTTTACAGGTACTCTAATTTAGCAGTAGCTAATTCTCGTCTAATTTCTAAAGGATTTGGTCCTGAGTGATTTCTGCCTAAGGTGATACTCGGGTCTTTGTATGGATTTTTCTGAGACGTTACAATGTACCCTCCTTAAAGAAAAATTTCATCTTCAAAATTAGTACCTTTTTGTACTCCTCGAGAATCTGTGGGTAGTTCTTACAGACCTCGGCTTCAGTTTTCCAAGTAGCCTCTTCCTTAGTGTGATGCGTCCACAGTACCTTCACAAGTGGGATAACCTTGTTACGCAACACCTGCTCCTTATCTAGAATACGCGTCGGTCGCAGTACATAAGTAGTGTCCTCACTCAACTGCACCTGCTCCCACTTGATATTGTGGGAAGGATCAGGAACGTATTTCTTCAGTATAAATATATGAAATACGTTGTGCACGCCTGCAAGTGGTGCGAGCAAAGTAAGATAGTATGCCACCATACCCACTCGATCTAGTATTTGGAATGGGCCAATGAATCTCGGTGTGAGCTTTCCCTTCTTGCCAAACTGAAACACTCCCTTCATGGGGGAAACTTTCAGAAATACATGATCCCTGACCTCGAACTCTAGTGGTCGCCACCTCGTATCGGTGTAGCTCTTCTGTCTATTCTGTGCTGTCTGAAATCGACACTTGATAATGTCGATCTTCTCTGAGGTCACCTGAACTAACTCTGGGCCGATCAGGCTCTCCTCGCCAACCTCTGTCCAGCAATGCGGTGCCTAACAGGGACGTCCATACAAGGCCTCACAGGGAGCCATGCCAATACTCCCCTGAAAATTGTTGTTATACGCGAACTCTGCATAAGGAAGACAATCATCCCAACTATCCTTGAAATCAAGTACACAAGCTCGCAGCATATCTTTCAACACCTAGTTTATTCATTCTATTTACCCCTCAGTCTATGGGTGGAATGCGGTACTGAAGTTCAGTTTCACACTCATTGCTTCCTGGATACGAGTCCAGAAGATAGATGTGAATCGTGTGTCTCGGTCCAACACGATCTCTAAAGGAACTCTATGCAGACGTACAATCTCCTTGATGTACAACCTGGCCAACTTGTCTGCTGAGTTCGAAACTCTGATAGGGAGGAAATGAGCCGATTTCGTCAGTCGATCCACGATCACCCATATGGAGTCATGCCCCTTCCTCATCGTTAACAACCTTGATATGAAATCCATAGAGATGAAATCCCATTTCCATCCAGCTATGGGCATGGGCTGAAGCAGTCCAGGAGGTTATATTTGGCCTTGACATGCTGGCACGTGAGACAACGTGATACATACTCTACTATGTGGGCCTTCATGTTATCCTACCAGTATGATCTCTTCATATCTTGATACATCTTCGTACTTCCAGGATGCATTGCCAATTTCAAACTATGTGTAGCCTTGAGAACCTCCTGTCTCAAGTCAAGAAGATCCAGGACGCATAGGCGGCCATGGTAACGTAAGCCCCCATCCATACCAACTCTACACTTGGCGTCCTCATCGTTGCTAGCCTGCTCTCGAAGCTCAGACAATCGTCCATCATCCTTTTGGGCCTCAATGATCCTATCATCAATAAGTGGCCTCACACGAGCATGCGCGACACTCTCGAACGGCTCCTCCACAGTGAGCTTCTGCTCGAAGTCTCTCACAAACTCTACCATACCCCATTTTACCATCATCAGCTGAGCCGCAGACACTATAGTCTTCTTGCGGCTCAACGCGTTAACCACAAGGTTAGCCTTGCCCGGATGGTAGGAGACCTCGAACTTGAAGTCCTTCAAGGTTTCTATCCATTGCCGCTGCCTCATATTCAGGTCCAACTAAGTGAATATGTATTTGAGGCTTTGTGGTCACAAAATATCTCAAACTCCTCTCCATAGAGGTAATGTCTCCAGAGCTTCAGTGCAAAGATGACGGTCACTAACTCTAGGTTGTGTGTAGGGTAGTTCTCCTTGTGTTTCCTCAACTAACGCGATGCAGAGGCAATCACCCTATCCTTCTGCATAAGGACACAACTCAAACCAATGTGAGATATGTCGGTGTATATGGTATACTTTAACCCCTTGTGTAAGCCCCATATCCTAGACCGTACTATTCCGTGGACTTCCGTGGTCTTCCCGGTCAAATTTCGACAACCTTCGACCCTTAACTAGTATTTACACGCGACCCTGATTCACACGTCGTCAACCTGAGTCGACTCAACCCGAGACTTGTACCCTAGCGACCACACCGTCGCCACGGTTCCGATGCCACGTCTCGCGTGCTGATCCGATACTCTGGCCAAGAGATGTGGGCCAACGTTCGGTGTGATAAAAACGTCGTGCGTGTGAATTACGAGAGAATCTTTACGAGATGTCACCTCAATCAATCAATCAATCCATCCCATCATGTTAAGTATACATTACCTCTCACCCTTCCCCAAGCAACCCCCAAAGTCAAAAGTTTCTTACACAAGCCATACTTTTCTTACATAAATTACCTCAAAAGTCAAAAAAGGGCTCTTACACCCATCACTCACCACATCAACACATCCATCACCCATCTCTCTCTCTTTACAACCCTCACTCTCTCACTTTTTCAAACTCATTTCCAAGCAACCAAAATACCATACGTCCAAGCCTTCCAAGCCCTCCAAGAGAGCCACAAGTGTGGCCCACTTTCCTACCCTTAAATCTCCTATCTCAACCATCCAAACTCCATCTCCTCCGTTGAGATCAAAGATAAGGAGCAAAAGAAGCCAAGGGAGTAAGAAGATTGAATGGTGGGGGTGCTTCTATGAGCTAGTTTTTCTTGTTTTCATAATGGGCCAAGTGAGGCATATCGATCAATCGTATGGATCTCACTTTGGATCCTAGGTGTGGCCGATGGCCCACCTTGATCCACATGATCATTCCATGATGGGGCCATTCTCCATGAACCCCATCATGATGTTTATTTTCTTTGCATGGCTAGAGGTCATCTAGACCTTCCATTTTGGTGGAGAAGGGATCTCCACCATTGATCTTTGATTTGTTGGGCCCACATGTTATGGGACCCACTTGATGTATGATTTAGTGCAAGGGAGGGCTCATAGTGGCGGAGCCCTTCATCACGCGTGTCCCACTCTCTCTTTCTCTCTCTCTCTCTCTCTCTCTTTTTCATTTCTTTTCATGTGATGATATGGCCGTGTGGCCCACCCGGATGACCCCACCATAAGGCATGTGTTTAGTCCAAGTGATCCATAGGTGGGGGCCCACTTATATGTGTTGTATCCACACCGTCTGTGCATTGGTGGCCCACCTGAGTAAGGCCCACCTTGAATGCGTGTGTTATGGCCAAGTCGTCCAGTGTTCAGAGATGCTGGACGTGAAGTGAACTAAATATAAGCTTGATTCAACAAGCTTTTGAGTGGACCATGAGTGTAGGCCCCACCTTGATGAATAGTTCTAATCCAAGCCGTCCATTCCATTCTCTAAATTATTTTAGGTGTTGAGCTGAAAAATGGGGCCAATCTGCGGGCCATAGCATAGTAAACAACATATTTATCGTTGAAACACCCTCCAATGTTTCTATACACCAAAATATGCTCAATATTGGGCTTGTTTTGCTTGTCTTGAGCCATGGAGGGCCATTGGACGAAGTGAATTCTCAAGATGTGGACCTCACCTGTGAAAAACCACAGGAAAATTGGAAAATAAAAAAAATAAAAAAAAAAATAACTTAACACAGCAGTCGACGCTGCTGTGTCAAAGGCGCAGGCAGCGCCTGCTGCGGGCAGACGGGCGAACGGGCAGCAACCCACAGCCCCTACTGTGGGCCCCACCATGATGTATATCTGTCATCCAACCCGTTCATTGGGTAGGCCACTCCCTGAAGTGGGCCCACTCCAAAAATCAGCTTAATCCGAAGCTCAGGTGGCCCACACGATAGGGAACAGTGAGGTTGAGCGTCTACCATTGAAACCCTTTTGGGTCCTCGTTCTCAGCGGTTTGGATGGAAAATGAACATTTCGGTGGGCCCCATGTGGGGCTACACCTGATGTGTATGCTGGCCAGGCCGTCCAGCACTTGGACGATCACGATTTTTTTATATTATATTTTATATACTATATTATATGGTATAGTGTATATAAATCATATATAGTATATATTATATTATATATATTGCATACAGTACGTAGCACTGTCCAGGCCATCCAGGGCCTGAACGTGGATATATTATATTATATTATATATATATAATGTATACATGATGGTGGGCCCTATGTGAGACCACCTTTGCCCTCCTAGTGCAGCTCAGCTGCCGGTGCAGCAACCATCTAGCTGCTCCGTTGTTGGCAGCAGGCCCCACATTGATGTATATTAACACTATCCACTATTTGAACGGTAGGGCCCACCATGATGCAGGTGTTGTATCCATGCCCACCAATTGTGAGATTATTTTATAGCATAGATAATGGGTGAGTTAGATCTAAAGTTCTGGTGGACCCCACCATTTAAATAGTAGATAGTGACATCCACCATTCCAATGCCTAAGAACCACAGTAGTTCATGATTAAGTTGATATTTATTTTCATTTCATCTATCTCTATGTTAAATTATGAATAGATCGGATCACAAAGTATATAAGGGTGGGCCCGATTGATATACCTGAGGCCCATCAGTGCGGCCCATTTAATCAGCCCATTTGACTCAGCCCATTTGATTGGCCCATTTAATTCGGCACATCTTAATATATATATATATATATATATATATATATATATATATATATATATATATATATATATATATATATATATATATATATATAAGGCCCATATGATTAGACCCATCTTGATATAGTTATGGCCCATCCATTAAGGCCCACCTGATATACATAAGGCCCATGTTATGTGGCCCATTTGTTATATCTAAGGCCCATGGACCGAGGCCTAATTGGATGTACCCAAGTCCATTACAATGTGTGACCCTACCATGGTTTGAGTAATGATGTTTATGGCGGTTGTACCTTGGGAGCAATGTTGGTTTGACGTCCACATTGTAAGAATAATATTGGTTAAATGTCCGCATTATAATTCTCCCTAGGGCCCATTGTTAGGCCCATACTTGTAGGCCATCTGGGCCAATCTTCGTTATGAACAGCGTCCTTCACCATATAACATGTTTAGTATAGTTCCATGATTCATGATCATACGCATCATATGTATGCTTGATATGAGAAGTGACTGATCATAGCATATGCCTTCGGGTAGATTGTTTAGGGGCTCCCAGATAGGCGGTGTTGCCCTACATGAGCGCACGATATGCGTAGGATTGTTGTATGACTGGATAGTATGATTTATGCATTCACATTGTGTGATATGGTTACTGTACGCCCTAGCGACATCAGGGCCGTAGCCTCCACAGACGTATCGTGGTTGGCAAGATTGGATATCGAAAATCTTGTTCTACATGGGGTGCTATAGATATCCCTGGGTGAAAGTCCTAAACCCTTATGGTACCAAGAGGTTGCTCCAACGTCTAGACCGAGTGGGTGCATGAGCGCCAAGTGCCGATTACCAGACGGTCGCGCTTTCCACTATGTCGTGGTTGGTTGGAAAGGGGTGCGGCCTTACCTCCCCGAGATGAGGGGGCAAAGCTAGGTTGAATTTGACCAGCTCGAGGAATGGGTCCGCTATTGACGAGCCGAGCCTGATATTGGTAGGCAGATAGTGAGGTCTCTTCCACTCCTCTTATTGTGCGCGATGGGGCGGCAATTTGGTTGGAGTGTACTATACCCCGGTGATATTTCAGAGTTGAGCTGTATTGATATGTGGACTTAGATGAGGGTTCGCATGCTTGAGATGCATTTCGCACTACATGGCCTTAGTACGGCTAATAGCATTCATGGATTCATTAGCATATTTCGCATTACTCTGATACTGCATAACTGTATTACTACTTTACGCACACACTTACACCACCCTCTAAGCTTTCTATAGGCTTATGGACGACCGTTGTATGCAGGTGACGTTGGAGCGCAGTAGCGCTGAGGCAGGAGTGCTTTGTAGATCATCTTGGAGCTTTTTGTTCATTATCATTGTATTGCCCTTTATGCTCATTGTACTTGTAAAGTTTTTTATCATAGTGGAAATGTGATGGAGTTTTTGGTTGTTGTTTGTGGGTTATGCCTTTGGTTATGCTTATTACAAATTAAACTGATGTTGAAAAATCCTCCTCGTAGCATCCCAAGATCGGAACCTGGCGAATGGGCGCTGGGAGCCGAGAATGGGGTTCTATGGAGGTTGTCAGCGCCGGATTCGACGATCGGGAATTTTGTGAGCCTGGTTTCTGAATTTGGGGCATGACACCTTGCTCTGGAAATACTAGCACAGGGGCGGACGTTAGCTTATCCTTCAGCTCCTGAAAAGCTGCTTCCGCCTTCTCATTCCATGCGAACTTCAGATCTTTCCGTGTCAACTAAGACAAAGGTCTGGCTATCTTGGAGAAGTCCTAAATGAATCATCGATAATAAATTACCAGACCATGAAAGCTCCTCACCTCAGTAACAGAATCGGGCTGCTCCCAGTCCTGAATCGCGGCTACCTTAGTGGTTCACGGCTATCCCTTCCTTGGACACCACATGTCCCAGGAACTTGACTTCTTCTTTCCAGAAGTCACACTTCTTGTACTGTGTGAACAATTGGTTCTCCCTGAGAGTAGTAAAGACTGCCCGCAGGTGCTCCTCGTGCTCTTACCGACTATTGGAGTATATCAGAATGTCATCTATAAAGACGATGATGAATTGGTACAAGTACGGTCAAAATACCTGGTTCATCAGGTCCATGAACATGGTCGGTGCATTCGTGAGTCCAAATGGCATCACAAGGAACTCGTAGTGTCTAAAATTGGTCCTAAAGGCCATCTTCTGCACGTCCTCATCCCTGATGCGCAACTGATCATACCCTGACTGCAGATCGATCTTCGAGAAGTATCGTGCCCCCTTCAACTGATCAAACAGATCATCTATCCTGGGCAAAGGATACTTGTTCTTCACCATCACCTGGTTCAACCTGCGATAATCAATACATAATTGCAGTGAACCATCTTTCTTCTTTACGAACAATACGGGCGCTCCCCAAGGTCGTATAAAACCTGCCTCTAACAAATCATCAATCTGCCTCCTCAGTTTCTCCATCTCACATAAAGGCATGCGATACATTGGTAGCGAAATGGATGTCGCACCGGGTGCTAAGTCAATGGTAAAATTGACCTTGTGCTAAGGAGGCAACTTAGGTATCTTCTTGAACACAACCTCAAAATCTCAAACTACGGACGTGGTTTTAAGTGTTGGGCCATCAACATTCTTCAACAAGGAAGCGTAACAACGCAAGCGGCATGGTAAACTGACCTGAACTATAAAAGTAAAGGTCGTGCCCTTAGGTGCATGAGCTATCACCACTCTAGTATCACAATCGATCTCAGCCTTCATCTCGGTGAGCCAATCCATACCGAGGATAACGTCATAATGCCATAGTCGGGCAACAATCAGGTCGATGAGAATTGACCTGCCCCCTAAGTCTATCGAGCAATCCTTACACATCTTGGTAATGTATGAAAAAGTCCCTATGACGGCAAGAAGTCTCACTCCCTTCGTAGGACTAGTTTCCAACCCCAGTCGCTTAACTGCTGCACATGATACTATAGAGGTAGTGGACCCAGTGTTCACCAATAAGAAGACCGGTACACCTTGCATATGCGTTATGACTCCGAAAGCCGGTGGTACTGTAACTGTCATCTCAGATGCCTCAGTTGAAAGTGAGTGCACCTGAGCCTGCTGTGAATGGTTCGGTTGCGGTGCTAGAGGTCGCTGAGGCCGCCTGAATCGAGGGGCAGGTGGCCGAAAGGATGGATGTGCCGGTGCTGACCGCAGAGGTGGAGCTGAAATAGCCTGAGGAAGCTGACGGTTAATCCTCTGAGGCGGCGAGAAGCTGTTTCCCTCATCCTAGTGAAGCAATATGTGTCAGTGAGGCCTGGCCTCTTGTAGTAGGTGCACAATAAGTTCGGTCGCCTCAACTGAGTCAGGGGAGCCTGAAGTCTAGGAGGCGAATATGCACGAGGCCTCTTGCCGAGGAACGGCCTGCTAGACAACTCGGGTCGTGGCCTAGGAACCATAGGCCCATGAGTGGGGGATAACCTATCCCTGTCCTGCTCTGCTCGCAAAGACATGCCCACTAACTCAGCATAGGTAGATATGCTGGCGCAACACATCTTCGAGCATATCTCGAGTCGCAGGCCCTCTTCACTTTCCGTTTCATCCTCACTCTCGTCGAGTAGGTCGGGCTTGATACTGATGTGGCCCAATCTCCATGTTGTTGAGAGTGGTGTCATTGATGAAATGGATCGGCATAGGAAGTTCTACGCCAAGTCTGTAGGTGAATTCACGTGCAAGCTTGCATATAAGTTGGCCAAAGGAGAGTGAAATGGACATCCTGAAAGAGTGCCCAATCTGCACTATTTATGCAGCACATCGTAGACACGCACAACTTCTCTCCCTGCCCAGCTTGGTACTGAAAGTCTACCATCATGCGTGTGCACTCACTGCGATTGCTCCACCTAGGGTACACATTGTACGTGAATATGTGGTGGAGTAGGCGGAAGTCGTCGGTCATATTGGATGCCAAGAGACTATTGTTTGAATTCCAGTGGGCCAGTTGGCCACAAAGGAATCGCATGTGGCGATCTCTTTCACGTGCACTCCAAAGATTCTTCTCGCTAGCATGGACCTCGCCAAGCGGCACTCCCATAAGTCGGGCTATCAAGCCAGCATTGACTGTGAGATCTCGCCTTCCCACGGGAAATTTGAACTGCAAAGGCTCCAGTGTTGGCTCCCAAATGTGGGCGTAGAAGGCTCGGACAGTGTTCACGTTCACACGAGACTTGCCCTCAAATACGAGACCCCACCCAGCCTTGACCAGGCGGTCCATCACCAGATATTCTCCAAAGAGCTTCTCGTCTACATGTGCTTCAAAAATAACCTTATGGCCCTGGAATCGTCCATGGGACAGATCTGCCAGTAGGGCCCTCTCAAGGGGAGCCTCTGGATCGAGGTCCCACTTTGTCCTTATCTCTCGATCGACGCTTGCACTAGTGGTGGTGCCTCTCGATCTCCTTGAACGAGTAGGGTGACTAGGCCCGGCCTCATCCGTAGGAGCCCTCTTCTTCTCCATGAGGGAAAGAAGTATAGAAAGTGAAAATAGGGCCGTCACAAGCTCAAAAAGAGCCATTAGAGAGGAATAAAATGGGGAAATAGGATGGGTTGTTGGATCCCAAGATTTTTGAGACACAAAGTGGTGTTGGTGTGCTCAAAATGAGAGGAAATAAAGGAAGTAGGAGAGGGGTTTTGGTAATAAACGGTGGAGGGGCATAAGTCTTGTAGGAAAATGAGAAAATGGGAGAATGGAGGGGAGATTTGAGAGAGGAAAAGGGTTTGGGCCCATTTGATTCAGCCCGTTTGAATTGGTCCATTTGATTGATCCATTTGTTTTGGCCCACTTGAATCAGGATTTTTGGTGTGGTCCAAGCCCACTTGAGATCCATTGGTGCGGCCCGTCCATGGGGGCCACCTACCTTATATTTAAAGCCCATATGATGGGGCCCACCTGCTTGAATCTGAGGCCCATGGGCAAGGTCCATTGTGATGTATTCAAGGCCTATGGGCAAGGCCCATTGTGATGAATTCTAGGCCCATAGGCAAGGCCCATTGTGATGAATTCGAGGCCTATAGGCAAGGCCCATTCTGATGTATTCGAGGCCTATGGGCAAGGCCCATTGTGATATATTCGTGGCCTATGGGTAAGGCCATTATGATATGTATTAGGCCCACATTGGTGCGGCCCATTTGATGTATTTGAGGCCCACATGATGCGACCCATTTGATGTATTTGAGGCCCACATGATGTGGCCCATTTGATGTATTTAAGGCCCATGGGTTGAGGCCCAATGTAATGTATATAAGGACCATGAGTGGGCCCAACGAATCATATGTGAGGCCTTTACATGGGCCGAATGTGATGTATATGAGTCCCATGGTGATGTATATTATGCCCTTGTGTGAGGCCATGAGCCCACTATATGTTTGGCCCTATGTGGGCCACTCTTTAGGATCAATGTTAATTAAATGTCCACATTAATGGACAATGATGGTTGAATGTCCATATTGTGACCTTCCTTTAGGCCTTTTATTAAGCCAAGTCAGATTGTCGAGGCCGATTCCGATTCCGATTGTCGAGGCCAAGTCAGATTCCGATTGTCAAGGCTAAGTCAGATTGTTGAGGCCGATTTCGATTCTGATTGTCGGGCCTAATTGTCAAGGCCGAGTCAGATTATCGAGGCCGATTCTGATGCCGATTGTCGAGGCTGATTTCGAGGCCGAGTCAGATTATTGAGGCCGATTCTGATTTCGATTGTCGAGGTCAATTCCGATTCTGATTGTCGAGGCCGATTCTGATTGTCGAGAATGATTCCGTTTATCGAGGTTGATTCCGATTGTCGAGGTCGATTCCATTTATCAAAGCTGATTCTGATTGTCAAGGCTGATTTCGTTTATCGAGGTCGATTCCGTTTGTCGAGGCTGATTTCAATTGTTGAGGCTGATTTCGTTTATTGAGGTTAATTTCGATTGTCAAGGCCGATTCTGTTTATCGAGTCTGATTTCGATTGTCCAGGCCGATTCTGTTTATCGAGGTCGATTCCAATTGTCGAGGCCGATTCCATTTATCAAGACCGATTCCGATTGTCGAGGCCGATTGTTGTGGCCGATTCCGATTGTCGAGGTTGATTTCATTTATCGAGGCTAATTCCGATTGTTGAGACCGATTTCATTTATCGAGGCCGATTTCGATTGTCAAGGCCAATTGTATAGGCCGATTATCGAGGCCTAATGTGATGTATATACTGCCCATATTTGAGGCCCATTGTGATGTTTATTCAGCTCGTGTTTAAGGCCCATTGTAATGTATATGACGCTTATGTGATGAGGCCCATTATGGTGCATTTGAGGGCCAGGCGATGGAGCCCATTGTGATATATATTAGTCCCATGTGAGAGGCCGATCGTGATGTGTATTAAGCTCTTGAGTGAGGCCCGTGTTGTTATATTTTTGGCCCTTGTGTGAGGCCATGGGTCCACTATATGTTAGGCTCTATGAGAGCCATTCCTTGGGGGCAATGTTGGTTAAATGTCCACGTTGTCGAGGTCGATTGTTGATGCCAGTTATTGATATCGATTATGAGTATGTGACAGCATAACATCATGATACATGCCCATATGTGTCATCTATATGTTTGTTATGCGATGTGGTTGACCATTGCATATGATATTGGGATTGGACAGTTTGTTATGAGACTCCCAGATAGGCAGAGGTTATCTCACATGAACGCACGATATGTGCAGGATTGATATATAATTGGATTGTATGACTCGTGCATCTTGCATTGTGTGTTATTACTGTATGCCTTAGGGACATCATGGCCGTAGCCTCCACAGGCATATCGTGGATGGCCAGATAGAAAATCAAAAATCTGTTATTAGCATCGGTCTACCATAGATGGCCCTGGGTGAAAATCCCTAAACCCTCTTGGTACCAGAGGACGCCCCAACGTCGAGACCGAGTGGATATATATGAGCACATGAGGGCCGTATACCAGTAGGCTGTGTCTTCCACTGTGTCGGGGTTAGTTGGGAGGGGGTGTGGCCTTACCCGCTTGAGGGAGTAGGCATAACTAGGCTAAGTTTGACCAGCTCGTGAATGGGTCTGCTATCGACGTGCCAGGTAGATATTGGCTGACTATTAGCTAGGCGGATAGTGAGGTCTCTTCCACTAACCCAGTTATGCGCTTGATGGGGCGACAAGCTGGTGTAGAGTGTACTGGACCCCGGTGATGATCCAAGAGATGAACAGTACTGATATGTGGACTTATTGGACAGGAGTTTCATACCCATTCATTCGTTCATTTACTATCCACTCGGGCTGGTGGTACACAATCAAGTCATCATGTGTACTTTCACAATGACCAGGATTTCAGTTGGGGCGCGTGACTAACCTGAGATCAGGAGTTTACCACATTGTGTCTATGTATCCAAATTTAGGTATGGGACTGGTTTAGATAGAAGTCCTTTGTGGTAAACCCCATAGCTTACGATATCACGTACTATCATCCTGACTTCACACTCCAGCTTGGTCATTTCATTCGCATCGCATATTGCATTATATCCGCAGGCATATGACATTTTGGGTTGCTATGTTTCTGCACTTATACGGCTTAGATGGACTTAACAGGATTTACATATTGCATTGGACCCTCAGCATCTGATATTTGGTTCTATTTGACTCTTCATTTGCATAGTTGATCTGTATTGTGTATTCTGATATTGATTGACTCATGAACTTGTCTGTATTTCCTCTTACTTTGATATCATATGATTCATGATCTTACCAGTATTTCCAATATTGTATGATTATGGCATTGAATTGAATACTTGACACTTACCTTGTGCACACACTTACACTACCCTCTAAGTTTTCTATAAGCTTATGCACAATAGATGCGTGCAGGTAATGTTAGGTTACAGCAGCGTGGAGCTTAGAGCATGTAGCTGACTTCTGGAGCTTTGATTTTGACATATGTATTTCCCTTTCAGTATTGTATTCATATGTTTATATTAGTGGATATGTGATGATGATGTTGCCTTTGTGATTTTGGGTAAACTTGTGGTCATGCTTCTTACGAGATAAATGTACGTTGGAAAATTCTCATTGTAGGATCCTAGGATCGGAATCTGGCGTATGTGCACTGGGAGCCGAGAATGGGGTACTATGGAGGCGTCGGCAATGGATTCGGTGATCGAGAATTTTGTGAGCCCGATTTCCAAGTCTGGGGGGTGACAAATTGCCTCCAAGTGCAGAGGTTCGTAAGTAATATCTTGTGAATACAAGGTCGATCCCATAGGGAGATGATTTATGAGAATGAGAAAATTAAATGTAAAATTAACTAAGTAATGGAAACTAAACAAACAAAATGATTTTGAAGCTTTTAAATGTATGAAATTCAATTAATATGAAAACAACACCCAAGCTTCAAAGTTTCATACATAGGTTAATGTTTCATAAGTCATGATGACTTTGATAACACAACTAGGATCTGAGGACTATGGCCAGCCTAATTGGAAAATAAAACAATTTAAATATTTTAATAAATGATATAAAAGATCAGAGAATCATGGATTAGCATCATTGATATATATTCCCAAGTGCCAGTGATTTTAAGCATTCAATATCTATGAGAAAATGAATTAAAGAAATGTAGCAGGTTGAGAACATCTCCCATCTAAGAAATCTAACTAATCCAGTTTAAGCCTATCCATCAATATGGATCTCATATGATGGAAACATATAGATCTCATGTGAGGATAAAAAACCTAAACCTAGATAATTGATAACATGCATACACCATTCTTCTCATCATTGAAAACAATCGATCATCATAATTTATAAAATCATTAAACCAATATGCTTCCCTTCTAGCTTGGGCTAGAGGGGAACTAGAAAAATATAACTAAATTACAAAATATAAAAGCAACAAGAAAGAAATAACTACAAATAGAAAAGATCTAAAAGAAAAAATAATTTATAAAACTTTAATAAAATTGAAAACTCTTTAAAGACTCTAAATCTTGCTATTAAATGCTTTGAATGAAACCTAGGAATGCCCTGAGAAGCCCTATTTATAAGTGAGGAACTCCCTCCTTCAAACTGATTTGAAAAATCCCGAAACCGCCTCAAATTTACGTATTTGGTAAAATAAACTTTATTCTGCGCAGTTTTCCAAAACAGACTAAACTCTACGCAATTTCACAAAATGACCCAGTGTTTCAGAATATGTTTTTTCAGGACGATTTCAGGATTCCTTTTCTTCATTTCAAATCTTTAATTCTCTTCATTCTCACTTGGTTTTCTTGGATCCTTGGCATGTGAATTCTTCAATCTTGGTTCCTAAGATCCATCCCTTACCTTGGTGATTCTTGAGCATCAAATCCTTGCTTTTAACACCCTTTTCAATCCCAGCTCTTAAATTCACCTTGTAACACAAACATGAATAAAATAGATCATTAAGCATTATCATGTTCATAAAACTAAGATATAAATGGGGGATAATATGCAATATTTGACCCTCAATACTTTACAAGATGAATATTAGATAATAACTATGTAAGAAAAGTTATAACAATTTGAAAGAAATGAGGTGTGCAGCTAGTTCCTAGGCCACAAAACACATATTTCGTCGGGACCAAATAGATATAAAAAAATAAATCCGATGAATCCGATAATGTGGTGAGAAACAAAGCTAGACTAGTTGCGCAGGGCTACTCTTAAAATGAGGGTATTGATTTTGATGAAACATTTGCCCCTATAACGCGACTTGAGTCTATTCGAATCCTTATGTCCATAGCTTGTGCCTTACAATTTTAATTTTTTTTTCTAATGGATGTAAAAAGTGTCTTCTTAAATGGTGTACTTGAGGAAGAAGTGTACGTAGAATAACTAAAAGGATTTGTTGATCCCAAATATCCTTATTAAGTGTATATATTGATGAAAGCACTTTACGGTCTTGAACAAGCCCCACATGCGTGTTATGAATGGTTAACTTAATTTTTGATTAACCACAAGTTCACTAGGGGGACTGTAGATAAAATATTCTTTTTTTCAAAAGATCAGAGATTCCTTGCTTATTGCACAAATTTATGTGGATGACATAGTGTTTGGTTCCACACGTGAAGAAATGGCTCATCAGTTTGCCCACTTGATGTAATCTAAATTAAGCATGGTGGGAGAACTTGTTATGCCCCAAAATTAGAAACCGGACTCACAAAATTCTCAATCACCGAATCTGGCACTGACAACCTCCGTTGTACCCCATTCTCGGCTCTCGGCACCCATTTACCAGGTTCTGATCCTGGGATCCTAAAAGGAGGATTTTTGACGTGAGTTTGATTCGTAATAAGCATAACTAAAGGCATAACCCACAATAACAACCGAAAAACTTCATCACATTTCCACTATGATAAAAAATTTATAAGTATAATGTGCATAAAGGGAAATATAATGATGATAGACAAAAGCTCCAAGATGATCTGCCACATGCTCTAGCCTGAGCGCTGCTGCGATCCAATATCACCTGCATCAATGATCGTGCATAAGCTTTTAAAAAGCTTAGAGGGTGGTGAAAGTGTGTGCGCGATGTAGTAATATAATTATACAATATCAGAGAATGTGGAATATACTGGTGAATCTATGAAGACTATCATCCATATCGAGGTTATGCGATGCAAGGTATGAATGATGTTGGCCATACCAAGGCCATGCGATGCGAGATACAACTCAAGCACACCAATCCTCATCTAAGTCCACATATCAATACAGCTTAATTCTGGAATATCACCGGGGTCTAATACACTCCAAGTCAGATTGCCACCCCATCGCCCGCAACAAGGTGAGTGAAAGAGACCTCACTATCCGCCTGCCAATATCAAGCTTGGCTCATCGATAGCGGACCCATTCCTTGAGCTGGTCAGACTCAACCTAGCTTTTCCCCTCTTCTCGAGCGGGTAAAGCTGGACCCCCTTTCCAATCGACCACGACATGGTGAAAAGTGCGGCCTTCTAGTAATCGGTACTCGACGCTCATGCATCCACTTAGTCTAGACGTTGGAACAACCTGCTGGTACCATAAGGGTTTAAGAAATTTCACTCAGGGACATCTATAACACCCTATGTAGAATAAGATTTTTGGTGTGCAATCCTACCAACCACGATATGCCTGCGGAGGATACAGCCCTGATGTCGCTAGGGGGTACAGTATACATGTCACACAATGCTAGATGCATGAATCACACAATTTAGTCATACAGCTATCATGCACGTTCCGCATGCTCATGTGGGCATTTCCCTTTATCAGGGAGTCCCATAACAATCTGCCCAATGACATATGCTATGATCAATCACTCATCTCATCACAAGCATGTAGATGATACGTATGGGCATGTATCATGATGTTATGTTGTCATATACTCATAATTGGCATCGATAATCAGCATATAAATAAGGCGGGGTTCATAGATGAACAACTGATCAACCATAATATAAAGATCGGCCCTCGGCCGTGGTTATATCAAATCCGATGGCACGGAACCATCCATCTATGGAAAATGGGGCCCACTTATTTGGGTTAACCCACTAAGAGAATGATGAGAATGGGTCTAAAAGGCCTAAGGGAAGGTCACAATGTGGACATTCAACCATCATTGCCCATTAATGTGGACATTTAACCAACATTGCTCCCAAGGAGTGGTCCATATAGAGCCATACGCATAGTGAGACCATGGCCACACATAAGGGCCTAATATACATCGCCATGGGCCATGTATGCATCACATTGGGCCTCACCCATGGGTCTCAAATGTATCACAATGGGCCACGCCCATGGGCCTCGAATACATCACAATGGGCCTCACCCATGGGCCTCGAATACATCACAATGGGCCTTGCCTATGGGCCTAATATATAACGAGTGGGTCGCATCATATGGGCCTCATACATATCAAGTGGATCGCGTCCACGGGCTGCACCAATGGGCCTCAAACACATCAAGTCGGGCCCACCCTTATATATTTTTGAGATCCGACCTATTCATAATTTAACATAGAGATAAATGAAGTGAAAACCAAATATCAGCTTAATTGGAAACTACTGTAGCTCCTAAGAAGTTTGAATGGTGGATGTCACTGTCCCCATCAATTTTCGATGGTGGGGGTCCACTTGAACTTTAGATCTAACCCATTCTTTTACTCATGCCATAAAATGATATCTCAAATGGTTGAACAGTTGGATACAACACATGCATCATGGTGGGTCCCATAGATAGTCGGCGTGGATGAAACAGGTGGGACCCACAGAACATGCTGTCATTAGTACAGCAGCTAGGCAGCTACATATGATGCAGTTGTGTACAATGCAGCTGTTGCTACTTCACGTAACATAGGTGGGTCCCACGTAGGGCCCACCACAACATTTAATATATATATATATAATATTATATTTAATATAATAACCACGTCCAGGCCCTAGACGGCCTGGACAGGCGCATACGTCAAGGTATCACCCTACCCGTGGGGTGGGTCCCAACAACACTAAGCCCTGGATGGCCTGGACAGACGCATACATCAGGGTGTAGCCCCACATGTGGGGTGGGTCCCACCGTCCAAGGATGGTGTGGATAAAATACATGATGTGGGTCCCACGTGATGGCCCACCCTCCCCATAAAGTAGTAATATTATATTATATATTATAATAATATTATGAGTTTTTTTTATAGCTGGTTAGTACACCCCATTGTCAGTTCACTTTCCAGGTGGGCACCTCCAGTGTCCAGGTACACCGGACGGCCTAGATGCATGAATCAAGGTGGGTCCCACGTGGACGTGGCCCACTTGATTCAGATCAATCTAATATTTATGTTTTCCCATCACCAATAAGGTAGGGCCCACATGGCCTGGACGATGTAGATCCAACACAACCATCAAGTGGGTCCCACGAATGTGGATGACATGGATAAGATGCATACTTCATGGTGGGGTCATCCGGGTGGGCTACACGGCCATACCATCACCAAACAAAATGAAAGAGAGGGAGAGAGAGAAAAAAAAGAGAGACGAGTGATCGAGGGACCCCGACACTATGGACCCTCCCTTCCATCCTTTACAACATACATCAAGTGGGTCACATTACATGTGGGCCCATCGATCAAAATCAACGGTGAAGGTCCCTTCTCCACCAAAAGCAAGGTCTAGATGACCCTTATTCATACAAGAAAATTGAACATCATGAAGGGGTTCATGGAGAATGGCCCCATCATGGGATGATCATGTGAATCATGGTAGGCCATCGGCCACACTTAGGGTCCAAAGTGGGATCCATATCATCAATCAGTAAGCCCCACTTGGCCCCTCATCAAAAATATAAAAAATCTAAGCCTACAGAACACCCATCATTGATCTTCTTGGTCTGAAGGAAAGGTAGTCTCCTTACCTTCGATCTCAACGGAAGATGATGAAAATGAAGGGTTGAGATGGGAGATGGGGAGGTAGGAAGTGGGCCACATACAAAACTCTCTCATGGAGGTTGGGAGAGCTTGGACGTGTGATTTTTGGTTGCTTGGAAAATGGGTTTGAGAAATGAGAGAGAGTGGGTTGTAAGGAGAGAGAGAGAGAGAGAGAGAGAGAGAGAGAGAGAGAGATGGGTGATGGAGTGATGGGTGAAGTGAGTGATGGGTGTGTAAGAGATTTGTTGACTTTTGGGGTAACTTGTGTAAGAGGGGTATGAGTTGTGTAAGGGAATATTGACTTATGGGGTTGCTTGGGGATGGAGTGTGAGGTGATGTGTACTTGACATGTACTTGACCATTGATGGGATTGATGTGACATTTAGGTAGAGATTCTCTTGGGTTTTGCATCGCGCGACATTTTTCCTTGAACTGAACGTGGGCCCACATCTCTTGGTCAGGGTATCCAATCGGCGCATGAGACGTGGCATCAGAACCACGGCGATGGCACGATCGCTAGGGTACAAGTCTTGGGTTGATTCAACTCAGGTTGATAGTGTGTGTCTTAGGGTCTCACACAAATGCTGGTTATAGGTCACTGGTTTCTAGAATTTGACAGGGAGGATCGCGGGAATCTACGGAATGGTATGGACTCTGATAGGGGTCTTACAGAACTGAATTTCTTTTTAAGCTTACAAGTCAAGCAACTCAAGAATGATATTTTTATAAGACATACCAAGTATGCAAAAGAATTACTAAAATGGTTTGGACTTAAATCTGGTCGTACACATTACATGCCTATAAGCACCACATTGAAGTTATCTAAGGACATATCTAAAAAAAATTGAGGATCAACACTTATATCGTAGCATGATAGGGAGCCTTTAGTGTAGGAGCATGTGCTTGTTTCAGGCCGAACCAAAAAAATCACATATAAGCGTTGTGAAGAGAATCATTAGATATGTGGCTGGGACCATAGATTTTGGCCTCTGATACCCGTTTGACACCTCGACCACAATTGCCAGGTACTCAGATGCCAACTAGACTGAAAACATGGATGATAGAAAATCGACTAGCAGCGGGTGCTTTTACATAGAAAACTGCTTAGTATTTTTCCATAGTAAAAAAGAAAATTTTCATTTCATTATCCATCGCCGAAGCCGAATATATTACAACAGGTGGTTGTTGTGCCTAACTTCTGTGAATGAAACAAAAGTTGACGGATTATGGGATTAAACAAACTACAATGACATTATTTTGCGATAATACTAGTGCCATATATATCTCTAAAAATCCGGTGTAACATTCTAAGACAAAACACATAGATATCTAGCATCATTTCATTCGAGAGCTTGTTGAGGAGCATATCATATCACTGGATTATGTGCATACTTAAAGACAATTAGCTGATATATTGACTAAACCCCTAGACGTAAATCAATTTGGAAATCTTCAAAAGTCCATTGGGGTATGTGCTACTTAGGTAATTTTCAGCTTTTCATGACTTATTAACAAATCTGAGGATTTCGAGACTCATTTTGTAACATTTTGTTGTTATTTTTAATTCTTTTTTACTTACTTTCGTCTTCTATGGGTGGGTAATTATAAATCTTAAACTTCAAATTTTATATTCACTTCAAGTCAAAAAATTGCTATATACACTACTAAAAGAACAAAATTCATTTTCTGCACTTCAATGACACTTTGATGCCATCAAAGCTACTTCGATCCCATTGAAATATCGGGTCTATGTTTAAAAAGGGCACAGTTGTTCATCTTTCAAACTCACCTTTTGACATTTTGAGCTCCAAACCTTTGTACCCACTGTCCAAAAGTGATTTTAGGTTTCTAGCACACCGTGTTTTCCTCCATTTGCTCCGGTCCACATCGTGCATCTCCGAATCTTATTTTACTCTGCTTCACCATTGTGGAGTAGGTTGTATGAACTTGGCTCTTTCATTGATTGTTTTGATTTCATCTCGTTTACACGCTCTCTTCTTCAAATTTGCATGTGCTTGAGTTCTACATTCCTTTCCAAAACAAAGCAAATCAAGTCTCATAAGTGCTCCGTCTTATTCTGGATTGGTATCATCCCTAGATTTGTTCCCTTTCCAAAGCTTAGGGAATTCATCCGCACTGTCTTTGTGAGCCCAAATCCTCTTTAAAATGCCTAAAGGCAACAAGGGCAAGGCCCTGGAAGTTGGTGAAACTTCTCGACCCACTCAGGTCAAGAACTTGGCACCTCGACAGTCAAATCACACAACACACCGATCATCATCACCTTCACCATCACCAACTCATTCCAACAATATCAAGGAACCTTTAGTACCCGAGACACCCATAACCAACTCGCCATTGGCCAAATACATTGGCTGTAAGATCATCTTTGAATGAAGTGTCGATATCCAGAGTGTTCAACCTTATAGTGTAGAGGAAAGAACATACCGAAGTTTGGAGGCATGACCCATAAAAAAGCAGGTCTATAGGTTTCTATCAAAATGTAGAAGCCCAACTCTCTAACGTCCATCCTTTAAAGTCGATGTTAGTGGTCGCCTCGTCAAGGTAACACTGGCTCGTATTGCCTCCCTAATTGGTATTCATATATCAAGGGAGCCACAACCAAACTACGATCTTACCTCTCCTCATATACAGGTCATGATGACCAATTTTTATGCAATGGGAGGGAGGAGCAATGGATCCAAGGTTATGCACTCCAGTCCTCCACTATGTCAAGTCAGTTTCACATCTTCCATTCAATTTTCTTTACTAATGTCTACCCCAAGGGGAACTGATCAAATGGATCTCACCCTGTTCATGGTAGACATTATCTATAATGTTAGGATGGGAGCACATCCATGTATGCAAACCATCATAGTACATAAAGTTGCACAACTATTGAGAGGGAGTCGCCCTACATACCTTCCCTTTAGCCATCTTATTTTCCTTCTAGCTCAAGAGGTTGGATTCTCCCCAACTATTGATGTACTGGTTCCACCATTAATAATCACAAGTGACAATATTAAGAAAATGCACCTCCCGGCCCCAGTAGAAGAAAATACTAAAGCAGACATGGGTGTACCCATAGTAGTAGATGCTGGACAAACGAGTGCCGAGGAAAAACAAACACAGGAACCCTCCCCATAATCCGCTCTTGATATAGCCATCACGTGACTATTCATGCGACACCAGGACCACCTTAACCAACCGATTGCAAAGTAGGCATGATAGGGAGAGCACCTCTCCAGGGTGGAGCAGATGGTCCAATCCCTGTAGTAGACAGTGCAGGAGATTTTGGCATTCCTAACATGTCGCCGCAATGATGTCGTCACACCAGGACTAGGCATGTATAGTTAGGATAGTCATGTTCTTTCGAGTGTTTTGACATTTGGACATATCGGTCGTGTGATACTGTTTGAGTGACTGAAGATGAACACATAATGTTATGTTTCATGTATATTTTGGATTTGAGTGTGTGGATGCTTATTTTGTGATGATATTATACACATCTTTTGGATCATAGTTTGTCATACATCATCTTATTAGTTGCTACCCTTGAGTATTTGCTTGTCTATTGTTTCTCTTCTTGTTCTAGTTTATGATATATATACATATTTTCAAGCTTAAACTAATAATCTATGTGTATGTATGAGTCCTATGCCAATCACTGACAAAAAGGGGGAGAACCATACTCCCACCAATGTGTTTTATTATATCTTTTTTATAGCACTTGTGGTGCAGAGATTTAGGAGGATCAATAAAGTGTGTTCATACGAAGATCTACATGTTGTAAATGTATTGAGTCATGCTATACTTGTAAATATAATATAAGGTCATGAACAAGTCTATTGAGTTGCATAGGTTTTTTTTTTAAAGGTTTTCTCACCTAATTGACAAAGAGGGATATCGTAAGTGCCCTAGTTTGTCAATTAGCGTGAGTTATGAGTCATCGAGTTTAAAGAGCCCCAAGGAAGATTCAAGACTGAAGACTCGAAGATTGAAGGCGTCCAAAGTACTAAAAATTAAGGAAATGGAAAAGTACTAGGATCTTATCAAAAACCTATACCCATCCTATAAAACTTGACCTTCCATCTAGCTCAAACTCTAGAGGAAAAACATATTCAAAGAATGCTAGTAAGAAGTTGTGGGAAGAAATCTATTTAAAAAGAAAATCATAAAAATAGATAAGTTTCGATCCCATTAAACTCCCATCGAACTGTCTTTGATGGTATCAAAGACAACTCGATGGCATCGAACTTGGAGCCCAAAATGTTTAGCAACTTAAAGGCAAAATTTTAGATTTTTCCAATGGCATCGAAGCCCTGTGGATGACATCGAACTGGAGCTCCAAAATGTCTAGCAAGTTGAGGTCATAAATCTTGATGTTTTCAATGGCATTGAAGACCCTTCGATGGCATCAAAGAAATACTTCGATGACAACAAAGGTCACTCGATGCCATCGACAAAACTGTCTAGCAACATATTGAAGAAAATCCTGATTTTCTCGATGGCATCGAAGAGACACTTTGATGCCATCGAAGATCAATCGATGACATCAACTCTGACTGTTTTCTTCCCATTTTTTTACCATTACAAAACTTCTCTACATATACGAAAGAGGGCTCTTTTTTATTTTTTATTTTTTTACAATTCGGTGAGAAATAAAGAGAGTCTTGTGTGTGTGTGTGTGTGTGTGTGTGTGAGAGAGAGAGTAACCCTGGTTAATACCCTACTTCTCAAGCTCTCTTTCCTCATGGAGTTCATCTTTCAATCAATGTCTTAAAAATATTTATTGAGCATTCAAAGCTTAGATTGAAAAATGAATACCAACATTCATTAATGCTCTAGCAATTACATTTATTGGTAAATCATTTATACTAGATAACATTGAATGCTCAGCCATGGGAATCCTAGACTTATTCATAAAGACTTATCATTATTAAGTTAGGATTCACCAAACCCTTAACCCAAACCTTGGCATCTCCAAAGGCATATCATCAAAATGGTTGTAGTGCAAGGAAGCTGAAGATGCTTCATGATTCGAGAAGATCTTCATCAAATGTACTTTAATGGGGCTCAACCACTTTAGGTAAGAAAGTATTTTTGAGTCATTCATGTCTAGAAACCATTCCTTGTGTAAGATTGGGTTTCAAAGTTTAAAATACCAAACTCAACAAGTCCTTGTGTAGGCCTCCAACGAGAGAGTACATTCGTCGTCCTTGTGTACGACTTCATAAGACCTTGTGTAGGTCATCGATGGATGAAAATCATGTAGACTTTATGTAGGTTATGAAAGTTTATGGTGAACCTGATTTAAAACCATCTGAATAGTGAAATTCGGCACACTCTAGGAGAGAGTGTGTCAACTAGGAGTGGAGTAGGCACGTAGCCGAACCATTATACATCTTGTGTAATGGGCTGAATGTTTTAATTCCTATCTATTATATTTTACTAAACAATATAGATGAATTACTTATTGCAGCAAACATATTTGACAGAATGGCTAAATGATATTTTCACTTGAGTATACTTTTTAGCTACACTTCTTTCTGTTTGTATTACTCTATGTAAATGTTTAATAAATAAGTGCATGCTAATTATCTAGTTAAATTTAAAAAGTCATATTCACCCCCTCTAGGACATTAGCCATATATTCAAGATTCGCTTGTAGCAGTAAAATCGTAATTTCATAATTCATCGCCTAGTTTAAGGGCACTAAAAATCATTGCTCGATGATTCTCCCTAAGATTGAGTTCACCGGACTCACCTTAGAAGGTATGGACTTCAAGCTTTGTAAGAAGTTTGAGGGTATGCACTTTGGATATTTCTTTGAAGCTATCAGTCAAGGCCACCAAGTGTGAACAAATCCTCTGGGAGGAGAAGTAACGAATGAGCGCATCCTAGGGCACGCTTTTCTGTGACCCAAACTATGAGCTGGCTTTCACAGATATAATTCGCACATGGCTAAGCGAAGACCATGATGACTGTTATAAAGTAGTCATGGCCGAATTAGTTGGCGCCTTACATAAGGACTTTGATTTATACCATACACAAGAGGTAAGGTCCTACATAAGAACCTAGTCAAGTTTGGCAATTTAAACTGTTACACTCGATCCTACACAAGGAATGAGTGTATACGAATTCTTACACATAACAACTTACTTATTAGATTGAGCCCCTTTTGTAGCACCTTCTCAGGTTGCCTGATCAATGATCTCCCATACTTCAATTAGCTCCCTTTTGCTACCCCATTCGTGATGCCGATGCATTACCAATGCTTCAGCTCCAAGATCAACCACCTTACATGTGATGCTCCTTTAAGGAGACCAAGGTGATGAGAGGATGGTAGAATCTCCAACAATTAATGGGAAGTTGTAATTCCTAGGGGATTCACCTATATGAATCTTCTAGAGGATTTAAATAAGGCTATACCTATAGAGCTTGAGTTTAATATCTAGAAAATGGTGGAGTTCAAGCAAATCTTCAAGGTGGAGGTTGGAATCCTCATAAGAGTGTTAATATCAAGGAAGATGACTTACAATTCTTTGGTTTATAGGCCTGGGATGAGGGATATGATCACAGAATCAGCTAAGCTTCTAGTGCACTAAAAGCTGAAAAGGCCAAGCTATATGTCCTAGAGGGGGGGTGAATAGGACAATGCCAAATAAAACTTATAACAGCGGAAATAAAAAGAAAATGATAGCCAAAGTAAATCACAAACCAGTAAATTAAAATAACCTCAAAATTCAGATCTTGAGAGGTTGATACAAAAGTTGTTCTAAGGACAACCTTACACCAAAAACCAGAGTTTATGGTAGGACAACCTTATTTCTAGAAAGATCTTTGTATCAAATCTCAAATCGAAGAGGAATACAAAATTAAATACAAACTGAATAAATTGTAATTAAAAATGTATTGTTCTAGGGACAGCCATACACCATAAAAATGGCAGGGCAACCTTGCTGGAACAACTTTCAAATGAAATTAAAAATCAAGCTGATAAAGGAATAGCAGAAAATAAATTCTAAACTATTACAACATTCTCACAAAGCTTGAATTAAATAATTACAACATTCACCACCATACATACATCCCACAAAAATTAATTAAAGATTAGAAGAATAAATCAATCAACCACAACACAAGGGTTTATAGTAGTTCGCCTGTGTGTTCACTAACTGTTATACAACAGCCACGCAAAATGCTACTCCACTCCTAATATCCTCACACAGGGGATATTAGCATTCACTAAAAATAGGTTTTCCCAGGTTCACCCAAAACCTTTACAATTGTGTCTTTGTCTGTGGGCTTACATAATTAAAAAACCCCACTTCTGAGTTTTCCTGGCTCTCCTCAGAAAACCAATACAACAAGATTTTTCTGGCAAATCTTGAAAGAAACCAAAATAGAAAGGAATTTACAATTAAATGTAAAATACCTGAATATCTCCTTCGTTGTAGCAGCCCGGTAGAACCAAATTAGAGTAGATGATTGAATGTCCAAGTTCAATGTCCAGTACTCAATTACAATGGTTCTAATTCTAATAGATTTTAAATTAAACCAAATAGGGCTTGCCTTAATTGATTTTGATTCCAAAGAAAGGGAATAATAATTCCTCTTATCAAATCAGATTGGAATAGCAGAAACAAAATCAATTAAAATAAAGCTAAGGAAAGAGAATATTAAATAAGCACACTTAGCTTAGATGAAGCACAGAATTATCTCTCAGAAGTTCGACGAAGATTGGCTTGAACAGATTAATTAAATCGATGATTTCTTCTGAGATTCGTGCACTATTTATAGGTGAGCAGATCGGGTCTTCGACTGGTCTAGGGAGCTCTTCGACTAGTCGAAGCAACAACAGATATTTGAAAAATTCGGCGGGATATGCTCTGACCGTTCTACGACTGGTCGACGGTCTCCTACGACTGGTCGTAGGTCACCTACGACTGGTCGTAGCTCTCCTTCGACTGGTCGTAGGTCCTAAAAAGCTTCGCTGGAATTCGAGTCGAAGATTTTCGACTGGTCGTAGATGCAGTCGACACTGTTCCTACGACTGGTCGAACAGATTCCTGGACTAGTCGAAGCCTAACAGATTTCATCCGGAATTTGTAACAAACTCACGACTGATCGAGGAATTTCTTAGACTAGTCGAAGCAACTCTAGGACTAGTCGAAGAAGGCCTAGGACTAGTCGAAGAACAGGCCAATCTCATGTAAAATAAACATTCGGTTTATGTATCCGAAATGACCTACTTCTAAGGTTAACCTATGGTCAGTCAAACCTCAACTATGAAGTATGGACATTGAAACATTAGGAACAAGTGACCTTAAAGAATGAGTCTTGAGGTGATCTTGATGTAGCTCAATCTTGAAAGGGTCTTGAGTTCTTTACCAACTGCCTTGTACTCTTCAGCTTGAGTCTTGTCTTGTGAGCTTAGTTTGTTCATGAATGTTGATCCTTGTACTTATGAGCTTTACTTGTTGTGAGCTTAGCTTGTTCATGAATGTTGATCCTTGAGAGAGCTTCACTTATGCAAGTTATATATAACATAACAGTGATTTTGGCACCACAAATTTGACAACAGACAGGGATATAAACTATAGCACTTACAATCTCCCCCTTTGTCAAATTAGTGACAAAACACATAACCAAGATAAACAAAAGTAAAACAACTGGTTAATACCTGCAAATCAATATTCAATATTCAATATTCAACATTCAACCAGTTTCATTCAACAAGATCAAACATATACTCCCCCTGACTCCCCCTGAGTAACATAACCAATGCTACTCCTCTCATAATCACATTAAGAACAAACCATTCTCCCCCTTTTTGTCACAATATGACAAAGGAGAACTAAATAAAGAAATTCATGAGAGTAAACATGAGGAGGTAAGCATAAAACATGAGTATAGCAAAAGAGTGATAGCATCACATAGAATAAATATCCAGCATAAAATATAAATAGAATCCAACTCTAAATCAGCCAAGTGCAAAGTTATAAAGTTATTACAGACCAGAAGTCTCATAAAAACTACTCAGAACTAGAACTTGATGACGGAGCAGGAATAGAGGGATCAAGTTGGTGCATGCCGTTGTTCAAGCGCCTAAGATATTTACGCATGTACTTGAATTGCAAATCTTGAGCAACAGACATGTTTTCCAACTTTACATTTATATTCTCAACTTTACCCTCTAATTCACTCAGACGTGCATCAACATCAGATGGTACAAAATCTGGATCATTTGGTGAGTCAGAATCCAATTCCTCAAAAATGTCATCCATATTAATGTCATCACCAGCTTCTTCAGGACCACCACCATCACCACCACCTTGTTCAGGAAGCAGATCCAACTTCATCTTATTGATATTAGTATTGTTGAAGATCAGATGATGGATTAGTGCTTCATCAACCGGCATATCGACTAACATATGTGTAGCCAATACAGTCATAAAATAGGCAAAAGGAATGTCACTATGACCAGGATGGAGTCGAAACTGAAGAATGAAATGACAGATTAAGGATGGTAAACAAATCTGAGTACCATTGGAAATAGCATGGATAACACAAACCATAAACGAAGTCAAGTCAGATTTATTACCCGAACGAGGATACAGATTAGACACAAAGATTCTGTAGAGAATTCTGTATTTGGGTAACAAATACCTTGCGGGGAGCGCATTCCCTTTTTGAGTCCATTGAACATCCATGTTGCACAAGTCTTTAGTGAGCATGCATTTTTCAGACATTGAGGGTTTATCAGTTAAGTTATAGATAGGAATACCCTCATCATTCACAGGAATATCCATAAGGGCTAAAATTAAATGACGATCAACGTCAAAAGGCCCTTCTCTAGTAGAAATTTGAAAAGTTAAATTATCCTGTGAGAAAGCACTAATACATGTAAACATGGATTGGGCAATGGACCGGTATGCAGGCCCACCCCAATGCAATAAGTTAACCCAACCTACAGCTTCAAGCATAGGAAGGATGTCAAAAGGTGCAATATGATTAACATCAACAGGATGTTCAACAATAACATTACGTGATCTAATGTCCCTAACATATGATGGATCATCATTGGGAACAAGAAGATGACGTTTAGAGATAGCGGTTGATCTGGAGGAAGAAGAAGGACCACGTGAAGTAGTTTTTCTACCTCTAGAAGCCATTTGCAACAAGGATTTCAAGAAAATAGGAAGTTGCAAAGGATTGAGAAGTGGGTTTATACAAAACAGATTTTTTAAAATCCAAACCCCAAATCTCAATGATTTTCAAAATAGAAAGCTTCAAGAGAGAAAAGGAAACAATCTAGACACAAATCTGTAAGAAAAAGTGATTTGGAACACTAAGCTTGAAGAACTTGAAAGATGGGTTCGATAAGTCGAAGTTCGGCTCCAAGGAGAAGAAAGAAGAAATGAGGAAGAAAGTGAAAAATCTCCAATTTGAAGTGAAACCCGTGTTCCACGACTGGTCGTGGGTATCTACGACCAGTCATAGGACGACTGGTCGTGTATACTCACGACTGGTCGAAGAAACCCCAAAAATTCAAATTACTTGCAATTTAAACAAAAATTGGAATTCAATCTAGCAAATATATACACTATGATACAAGTAGGCATAAATAATCAATTTAAAATGCACATGCCAAGATCAAATTTCATCTTTTTGAACCTGCTTTTATCGAGAGGTTTTGTGAAAATGTCAGCTCGTTGATCTTCAGTAGGAATATATTCTAGAGATATAACTTTTTCTTCTACTAATTCCCTTATATAATGAAATCTAATGTCAATGTGCTTAGTACGAGAATGTTGAATAGGATTTTTTGAAATATTTATCGCATTGAAATTATCACAATGTAATAACATAGAATCCTGTTTAATTCCATAATCACTTAGCATTCGTTGCATCCAAACAAGCTGTGTACATGCATTACCAGCTGCGATATACTCAGCTTCAGCTGTTGAAAGTGATATAGAATTTTGTTTCTTACTAAACTAGGAAACTAGACAATTTTCAATAAAAAAAACAACCACCACTGGTTGATTTTCTATCATCTAGATTACCAGCCCAGTCAGCATCCGAGTACCCAGCTAATTGAACATTGGTTTCATGAGGATACCAGAGACCAAGATTTACAGTACTTGCGACATATCTAATAATTTACTTGACAGCAATCAAGTGAGATTCTTTTGGATCAGATTGATATCTTGTGCAAATACCAACACTTAGAGAAATATCAGGTCTACTAGCAGTTAAATATAACAAACTACCAATCATACTCCGATAAAGTTTTGAGTCAACATTTTTACCATTAGAGTCTTTTGATAGTTTCAGGGTAGTACTCATAGGAGTGTCGAAATTCTTGCCATTCTCTAATCCAAATCTCTTGATTAGATTCAAAGCATACTTAGATTGAGAAATGAATATTCCTTCAGGTTGTTGCTTTACTTGCAATCCAAGGAAATAAGTCAATTCCCCAACCATGCTCATTTCGAACTGTGATTTCATCAAATCTGCAAACTCAGTAGTCAAGTCAGTACAAGTTGATCCATAAATGATATCATCAACATAAATCTGCACCATTAAGATATGATCATTATGTTTCTTAACAAATAGAGTTTTATCAACAGATCCCATTTGAAAATTATGACTTAAAAGAAATTTTGTTAGTTTCTCATACCATGCCCTAGGTGCTTGTTTTAATCCATAAAGTGCCTTTTTAAGCCGATATACATGATCAGTATTTTTGGAATCTTCAAAACCCATTGGCTGTTCAACATAGACTTCTTCATGTAAATCGTCATTTAGAAAAGCACTTTTTACATCCATCTGATAGATCTTTATCTTTCTAAAACATGCAATGGATATAAATAGTCTGATAGATTCAAGACGTGCTACTGGTGCAAAGGTTTCATCGAAATCAATCCCTTCAATTTGAGTATAACCTTGTACCACCAGTCTAGCCTTGTTTCTAATTATATTTCCACATTCGTCAGACTTATTTTTGAAAATCCATTTTGTTCCAATGATGTGTTTATCTTTAGGTCTTGGTACGAGATACCAAACATCATTTCTTACGAATTGGTTGAGTTCATCTTGCATCGCAACAATCCAGTTCTCATTAGCCAGAGCTTCTTTTACGTTAGATGGTTCAATTTGGGATGTAAAACATACATAATTACATATATCCTCAAGTTATCTACGGGTGCGAACACCGGTGAGAGGGTTTCCAAGAATTTGTGTGGTTGGATGATCTTTAACATTCCTCAACTCAAAATCAGTCTGATTCAATGAAGTATCAGGTTTATCAATGATTAGTACTTCATCATTATATGAATTAGAAATTGGTGTGTTTAAGTGATTATCAATGACAACATTAATGGATTCTTGAATCACACCAGTCCTTTTGTTCAGAACTCTATAAGCTCGACTGTTTAAAGAATATCCTAGAAAAATACCTTCATCACTCTTCGTATCGAATTTTCCCAAATTTTCACGATCACGTAAAATATAGCACTTCGACTGATCGAGGTATTTAACAGTAGGCTTTTTATTGAACCATAATTCATAAGCCGTTTTATTATTATCTTTGCTAGTGTATACTCGGTTAATAATATAGCAAGCTGTGTTGACTGCTTTAGCCCAAAGATTTTTAGAGAGCTTCATGTTATTCAACATGACATTAGCCATTTCTTGAAGCACCCTATTCTTTCTTTCTACAATTCCATTTTGTTGTGGAGTTTTGGGAGCAGAGAATTCATGTAATATTCCTTGGTCGGTACAGAACTTCTCAAAATTGCTATTCTCAAATTCAGATCCATGATCACTACGAATTTTACTGATTTGAGAAGATTTTTCAGTTTGAATCCTTTTGAGAACTTTTCTTACTTCTTCAAGGGTTTCAGATTTATCCCTTAAGAAGACTACCCAAGTAAATCTGGTAAAGTCATCAACTATTACCAGGATATACTTTTTACCATCACGACTTTCTGTTCTGGTAGGTCCTATCAGATCCATGTGGAGAAGTTCAAGTGGTCTTGATGTGGTATTTGAATTCACCTTTTTGTGTGAATTCCTTGTTTGTTTACCTATCTAGCACTCACCACATATTTTATCTAATTTTTGAAGTTTGGGTAAACCTCTTACAAGTTCTCGTTTGCTCAATCGATATAAATTTCGATAATGTACATGTCCAAGACGTTTGTGCCATAAATCCGTCTCGTCTGTATGGACCATGTAACATGTTTGATTAGATGAGCTGGATTCGCTAATAATATAGCAATTTTCAGACGTTCTATGTCCAGTTAATATTACAGAACCCTTATTGTTTATTATTTCATAGCTTTGATTAGTAAACCGAACATTATGGTTATTATCACATATTTGTGATATACTAAGCAAGTTATGTTTTAAGCCTTCAACGTATAAAACATTTTTAAACACAGGAAGATTAAAAAGTTGAACCGTACCTTGGCCTATAATCTTGCAATTGCTACCATCACCAAATGTGACTGAACCATCAGTCATATCTTTCAGATCCGTGAATAAAGCTTTGTCACCTGTCATATGCCTGGAGCATCCACTATCTAGGTACCACTTTGAATGACTTGTTGCTTTGAAAGCAGTGTGAGCAACCAAGCAGGTAACTTTAGGAACCCATTTCATAACTGTTTTGGGTTTAGGAACATAGTTGGTCTTCTTTTGTGTACATTTGTAGGAATGACCTATAAAGTTAGATTTTAAGAGCTCCTTGAGTAAATCAACTATCTTTTCAGCTAGTGGATTTCGTTTCTGATTAAAGTTGACATGGCTGCTTCTAGATTTTTGAAAAGTTTTTGAATTTCTAGAAAAATTTTGATAAGTACTTTTCCCTTTTGAGTTTGAGGACTCTCCTTTAACAAACATAGGAGGAGTATACTTTTGTTTAGGAGGTAAATTTTTATCATAGCCCAACCCGGATCGATCGCCACATTTTCTTGATCCGGATAAAAGTTTCTCTAACTTTGGATCACCTTGGGCATATTTCCATGTGTCCTTTAAACTCAAGAGAGAAAGACTTCAGTTTTAAGTTTCTCAATTTCAGATTTTAAATCAATAATTAGGGAGTTTTTGAATTCCAAATCGCATTTTGATTTTTCAAAACAATCTGAAATTTGTGATTTTTCTAAGACAAGTGAATCAAAACAATTTTTGAGTTTAGAAAACTTTTCTTTTTGAAGTTTAAGTTTGACAGCAATTTTACAACTTTCCTTATATAGGGCATTGTAAGCGTCTTGAAGATCATCTTCATTTTCACATTCACTATTCAGATTTTCTTCACTTGTAGAGTCATTATCTGAAAATGTGAATTTGGCTAGAGTCATAAGAGCTTTGACCTCATTGCCCGACTCGATTTGATAGTGCGTAAGTAGTACCTTCAGAATCAGATGATTCATCCCATGTAGCCAACATACCCTTCTTCTTGGGTTTGTCCCTTTTAGGACATCTATTTGCTAAGTGCCCATAATCTTGACAGTTGTAACATTGACTATCTTTCAAAGATTTTCGAAATTTGGGTCTAAACTTCTTTTTATCATTTGATTTTTGAAAATCAACCCTTTTCTTGCTTTTGAAAATCTTGTAAAATTTTTTAGCTAAAAGAGCCATATCATCTTCTGAATCAGAATTTTCTTCTGAATTACATTTAGAAGATTTTAGTGCGATAGATTTACCTTTAGGAGCTTTAAAGTTTAACTCGTAGGTTTGTAGAGAACCAACTAGTTCTTCTACCCTCATATTATCCGTATCACGAAGTTCCTGGATCGCGGTTACTTTAGAATTGAACCGTTCAGGAAGTGAGCGTAGTATTTTTGCACACACTTTACTTTCTGGAATTTTATCGCCAAGACCCCACATTGAGTTTACAATGTCATTCAATCTAGTGTAAAAGTCCATAAACATTTCATTTTCCTCCATATGAATTTCTTCAAATCTGGTTGTGAGGAGTTGGACTTTAGATTTTTTGACAATTGTAGTACCCTCGTGTGTCATTTCTAATATATCCCAAGCTTGCTTTGCAGTATCACAGGAAATGATTCTTTTGAACTCATCCGGTGATAGTGCGCAAGTAATTGCATTTAGTGCTTTAGCATTTGCACTACTCTCACTTTTCTGAAGAGTGGTCCATTGGTAATATGGTGTGACTTTCATAGATTTTGAACCATCAATCCCAGTAACTTCCATGATAGGAGGATTCCATTCAGTCACTGTGGCTTGCCACACATTTTCATCCATTGATTTGAGGAAGATCCTCATTCTGGCTTTCCAATAGGCATAGTTGGAGCCATCAAAGGGTGGAGGCCTAGTGACTGAAAGGCTATCAAAATTTGACATCTTAAATAGCTTAAATCGTTAGCTCAGGAATTAAATCCAAAAAAAAAGAGCTATTAGGCTCTGATACCACTTGAAAAGGCCAAGCTATATGTCCTAGAGGGGGGGTGAATAGGACAATGCCAAATAAAACTTATAACAGCGGAAATAAAAAGAAAATGATAGCCAAAGTAAATCACAAAGCAGTAAATTAAAATAACCTCAAAATTCAGATCTTGAGAGGTTGATACAAAAGTTGTTCTAAGGATAACCTTACACCAAAAACCAGAGTTTATGGTAGGACAACCTTATTTCTAGAAAGATCTTTGTATCAAATCTCAAATCGAAGAGGAATACAGAATTAAATACAAACTGAATAAATTGTAATTAAAAATGTATTGTTCTAGGGACAGCCATACACCATAAAAATGGCAGGGCAACCTTGCTGGAACAACTTTCAAATGAAATTGAAAATCAAGCTGATAAAGGAATAGCAGAAAATAAATTCTAAACTATTACAACATTCTCACAAAGCTTGAATTAAATAATTACAACATTCACCACCATACATACATCCCACAAAAATTAATTAAAGATTAGAAGAATAAATCAATCAACCACAACACAAGGGTTTATAGTGGTTCGCCTGTGTGTTCACCAACTGTTATACAACAGCCACACAAAATGCTACTCCACTCCTAATATCCTCACACAGGGGATATTAGCGTTCACTAAAAATAGGTTTTCCCAGGTTCACCCAAAACCTTTACAATTGTGTCTTTGTCTGTGGGCTTACACAATTAAAAAAACCCCACTTCTGAGTTTTCCTGGCTCTCCTCAGAAAACCAATACAACAAGATTTTTCTGGCAAATCTTGAAAGAAACCAAAATAGAAAGGAATTTACAATTAAATGTAAAATACCTGAATATCTCCTTCGTTGTAGCAGCCCGGTAGAACCAAATTAGAGTAGATGATTGAATGTCCAAGTTCAATGTCCAGTACTCAATTACAATGGTTCTAATTCTAATAGATTTTAAATTAAACCAAATAGGGCTTGCCTTAATTGATTTTGATTCCAAAGAAAGGGAATAATAATTCCTCTTATCAAATCAGATTAGAATAGCAGAAACAAAATCAATTAAAATAAAGCTAAGGAAAGAGAATATTAAATAAGCACACTTAGCTTAGATGAAGCACAGAATTATCTCTCAGAAGTTCGACGAAGATTGGCTTGAACAGATTAATTAAATCGATGATTTCTTCTGAGATTCGTGCACTATTTATAGGTGAGCAGATCGGGTCTTGACTGGTCTAGGGAGCTCTTTGACTAGTCGAAGCAGCAACAGATATTTGAAAAATCCGGCGGGATATGCTCTGACCGTTCTACGACTGGTCGAAGGTCTCCTACGACTGGTCGTAGGTCACCTATGACTGGTCGTAGCTCTCCTTCGACTGGTCATAGGTCCTAAAAAGCTTCGCTGGAATTCGAGTCGAAGATTTTCGACTGGTCGTAGATGCAGTCGACACTGTTCCTACGACTGGTCGAACAGATTCCTGGACTAGTCGAAGCCTAACAGATTTCATCCGGAATTTGTAACAAACTCACGACTGATCGAGGAATTTCTTAGACTGGTCGAAGCAACTCTAGGACTAGTCGAAGAAGGCCTAGGACTAGTCGAAGAACAGGCCAATCTCATGTAAAATAAACATTCGGTTTATGTATCCGAAATGACCTACTTCTAAGGTCAACCTATGGTCAGTCAAACCTCAACTATGAAGTATGGACATTGAAACATTAGGAACAAGTGACCTTAAAGAATGAGTCTTGAGGTGATCTTGATGTAGCTCAATCTTGAAAGGGTCTTGAGTTCTTTACCAACTGCCTTGTACGCTTCAGCTTGAGTCTTGTCTTGTGAGCTTAGCTTGTTCATGAATGTTGATCCTTGTACTTGTGAGCTTTGCTTGTTGTGAGCTTAGCTTGTTCATGAATGTTGATCCTTGAGAGAGCTTCACTTATGTAAGTTATATATAACATAACAGTGATTTTGGCACCACAAATTTGACAACAGACAGGGATATAAACTATAGCACTTACAAAAGCCCATCCAAATGCCCAAGAACCAAATACCATTTATAAGAAGTTTGAGTTCTAATTATAAACATACGCAAATAACGGCTCTTTCGATGTGATTGAGCAAGGCTTTGATGTCATCGAGCAGGGCTTGCATGGCATCGAAGAAATCAAATTTCCAGCTAAATTGTTGTTGGACGGTTTATATACTACTATCCGATGTCATCAAGGTCCTCGATGGCATCGAGGGTATCCTTCAATATCATCAAGGTTCCTTGATTTCATCAAGAAACTCAAATAACTTGCTGGACATATGTGGTCTTCGGTGCCATCAAAGACCCCTCGAGGTCTCCTCTATGGGATCAAGCATCACTCAAAATCTACTATTTTGGGTATATGATTTCACATCATCTTCGCACCTCTTCAAGTCTTACCAATCATGTTCTAATTACGTTTCTAAGGCTAAGGGATAATCAACAAGGTTTACCTATTAATCCAAGCTCATCTAGAGGTTCAAGGGTTGTTTTAAGTCAAGGGTTAGGGTCACCAAGTACCTCATTTACCCGTTCTTTTCTCCTTGATGCTTGTCACCGTATGTCATCGGTCTTCAACTTCTAGAGGCTCAACTGACTGCATGACACAATCACTCATGTGATTGATAAATAAGATTCACAAATTAGTGCATTAATAATTTCCCCCCTTTGTCAATTATGTGATAAAAACCTAACGTAGACCATGTCATGGTCCATACCAATGACATACCAAAACAACTCAAAATATTACAAGTCAAATATAAATAATTTACAACTCGTTACACTAGGACATGTAGAACTTACAATGCTTCTCCTATTTCATCAATTCCTACAATAACAAACAAACCCTGCAAAATAGAATTCATTATTTTTTATGAGACTTAATCTTTCTCCCCCTCTTTGTCAATATTTAACAAAGAATTAGTTCTATTAAATATACCAATACAAACATATCATGGAGCTACTTTACAAGTCATAGATTTACCATTTATAAGGCACATACTAATAAGGGTTTAAAGGGTGTATATTATCTTTAAAAATATGGGGCATGCTAATTATGGTCATTCAAGGGATATATACTAATTAAAATGAGAATGACTAATGATAGTTTAAGGTAAAACATGTGATACCAAAATTTAGCAAATTTAAAGCTTAAAATATCAAAGAAAATGAGGCTTAATTCTCGGATATACCAATATGCTCAATATGAGGCTAAATCCCAAGGTTTAACTATAAAGCACTAATATTCAGCCCAAGGAGACCTTCTAAGGTCACCTTCTTGAGGTATTATGGTCTCTTAAATCTCTAAGGAGGGATGTTGTGGTGTAGGACGATAAGACACATAAGTGACTAAAGTCTTCAACACTAAAGGAGTCTTCTGAAGTGAATTTGGACTCCTTTGTATCATCCCATGTTGCTGCTATAACCTTGCCTTTAGATCTTGTTTTGATAGGAAAATCAAGGGAAAGATGTTCATAACCCTTACAATTGTAACAATGGACTAGCTTAGGTGGTTTAACAAATTTACATTTACGCTTCTCAACAATCTTTTCCTTCTTGTCATAACTCTTTCATATGCTAAACTTGAGGAATTTCTTAAATTTTCTCGATAATTCCTTCTCCTCATCGTCATTATCACTATCACTTCCAGGTTTAATCACTTTATATTCATGTGAATGCCTATGAGATGTTTTGAGGACAATTAAATTCTTTACTCTAAATGGGGTCTTAAAGTGTAGTTTAAATGTTTGTAGGGAACTAAGAGTTCTTCTACTTTCATCTCATCTATGTTCTTATACTTTTCTATCGAGGCTATCTTAAGAGTTAACCTATCCGTTAGGGATTTAAGTATTTCCTACATATACGCCCTTCCGGAATGCTCTCTCTTAAACTCCACATGGAATTATAAATATCATTCAGTTTATAGTAGAATTCCATGAAAGTTTTAGAGTCTTTCATTTTAATGTTTTTGAAATGGGTCATTAAGAGCTGAAGCTTCAATCTTTTTATTGTACTAGTCCCTCATAGGAGATTTTCAATATGTCCAATGCTTCCTAGTTTCACATGTGTAAATGTGTTTAAATTCATTAGAAAAAACTGCATAGTAAATAACATTGAGAGCTTTGACATCATAGATATACAACGTTCTCTCATGGGCACTCTATTTAGATCTATCTTTGGGAGCGCTAATGGTTTTACCATCAACCACAACTTGTTCCATGGGCATCGTCCATCCTTATTTGACAATAGGCCATACCATAAGGTCAAAGGATCTTAAAAAGACCCTCATTCTAGCCTTCCAATAGGCGTAGTTAGACCCATCAAAAATTGGTGGTCGTATGACAGAACACCCTTCTTGGATAGACATCATTCTTAAGCCCCTTAATTAACTCAAGGCGATAAGCCATTCAAGAGCTACCTGCTCTGATACCAATTGAAAATTCACACGTGGTGTAATGAGATTACCACGACTGCACTGTAGAAGCTATGTGGGCTATGGAATGAAGGCTATGTCCTGAGGGGAGTGATTAGGACCAATTAAAATTTACATATTTTAATACCCAATTGCATACTTAAGCTAATACGTAAATCAAGCTAAGTAAGACAATTAACTCTAGGGCTTTTAAGCTATTAGATGGTCCAATCACATAGACTACAAGATATATGACAATTAAGAAACTGATCTATAAACATGTGTACATGTGTGTGTGGGATGTGCTAACTATCAACTCCTAGCATCTATCTAATCATGCATATATATAATTAAGCATTCACCACATAAGCATAATTAAACAAGTGCTCAAGTATAATCCCAAACACAAGCATGTATAGTAGTTTGGTTTCCCTACTCCACTCTGACAGACGCACTCAACCCATGAGTGTACCAGATTTTACTATCGGAAGTTTTAAATCAGGTTCACCTCTAACTTTTACAATCATATACAAGGACCGTCTCCCTCAAGAGACTTTCTGTGATTTTCTATAAGATCGCCATGAACATCGGTCCTACATAAGAACCTATTAACGTATACTCCTGCCGGATTCTCTCGTAAAAGACTTTAGTTGGTTTTCCTTAAGCTAACCAATAACCTTGATTCTAATCCAAGGACCTCTGTTTACTCCCACTAGATTCTCCCACAGTGACTAACACATACACACTCTTGTCTGGTGGGCTACATAAGGACTTTGATTTAGGCCATACACAAGAGCCAAGGTCCTACACAAGAACCTAGTCGAGTTTGGCAATTCAAACTATTACACTTAATCCTATACAAGGAATGAGTGTATACGGACTCTTACACATCAAAACTTACTTATCGGATTGAGCCCCTTTTGTAACACCTTCTCAAGTTGCTTGATTGATGCTCTCATGTGCTTTAATCAGCGCCCATTTGCTCCCCTGATCATGATGTTGATGTGTTTTCAATGCTTCAGCTCCAAGATTAACCACCTTGCATGTGATGTTCCTTTGAGGTGACCAAGGTGATGGGAGGATGGTAAATCTCCTACAACTAATGAAAAGTTATTATTCCTAAAGGATTCACCTAGACGGATCTTTTAGAGGATTTAGACAAGGTTATACCAATGAAGGTTGACTCTAATCTCTAAAAAATGGAGTTCAAGCACATCTTTAAGGTGGAGGTTGGAATCCTCATAAGAGTATTAATCTCAAGGAAAATGACCTAAAAATCATTGGTTTAAAGACTTGGGGTGAGGGATATGATCTTAGAATCACCTAAGCTTCTTTTGCACCAAAAACCCATCCAAATGCCCAAGAACCGAATGCCCTTTATAAGAAGTTCGAGTTCCAACGGTAAAAAAAGAGAGGCAAATAATGGCTCTTTTGATGGGATTAAGTAGTGCTTCGATGGCACGAGCAGTGCTTTGATGGTATTGAAGAAATTAAATTTTCAGTTGAATTATTGCTGGACAGTTTACATACTATTATCTGATACCATCGAGTGGTCTTTGATGGCATCGAGCGTATCCTTCGATGCCATTAAAGGTTCCCCAATTCTATCGAGAAACTTAGATAACTTACTAGACAAACCTGAGTTACTACTCGATTCCATTGAGTGGTCTTGGATGCCTTCGAAGATCCCTCGGGTCTTCTTGAGGGGATCGAGCAACACTCAAAATTTGTTGTTTGGGCATATGATTTCACAGCTGCTTCACACCTCTTATAGCCTTACCAATCATGTTCCAATTAGGTTTTTAAGGCTAAGGGACTATCAACAAGGTTTACCTATTAAACCAAGATCATCTAGAGGTTCAAGAGTTATTCGTCAAGGGTAGGTTCAATAAGGCACATTATTTACTTATTTTTTTCTCCTTAATGCACGTCCTTCGTGTATTTAGTCTTCAGTTTTCAAAGGCTCAACTGACTACATAACACAAGGACTCACGTGATTAACAAATAAGATGCCCAAATCAATGCATTAATAATAACTGCATCGAATTGGGTTCTGTAATCGCTTATTTAAACCATTTTGGACTCCGTCCTAAATTCACACTAAAATCCCAATAAGCTTTCCAACTCCCTAATTTTTATAGTCATGGCTTCCAACCCAAGCTCTCATTCCTTCCTTAATGGTGCAAAGAGCTACCTAAAGAAAATCATCGACCTAGGGCTCATCAACTACAACCAATCCTCACTGCTCTTCAATGTTGATTTCTTTGTCAGGGGAGCTTCAGCGGCAGACAAATCAGACGCCGTGTTAAAAGAGCTCATGTAAGTACTGCAACACTAGCATTTCCTTTGGAAGTGCTACTTCTAACTTACCTTCGAGTCCGAGTAGCGTGCCAAATATATGAGGCAGCAGGCTAGGGTTAGAGAGGATTCCCTACTAGTTAATGAGATATATGAACTGACATGGAATGACTGATTACGGTGGAACTGAATTCACTAGTTCAGCCATACCTTGCTTCGTGTACTGTAAGCACAACACACTGAGCTGCTAGAGGACATCAAGGAGGAGCGTACCTACTCTCCTAAGGATCGCACCGTCCTAGAGGATCTCCTCTCCTTCATTGATTCGAAAATCGTTGACTACCAGGATCAGTCAAAGGTAAGTCTGGCTAGGAAGAGAGAGGTCGAGGATCAAGTCTCTTTGCATGGCAATTGTGTCGACTAGCTCTTGCATTTTCTACCCATCCTTGTGGTTAAATGAGCTGACTGAAAATCACAGCAAGAACAAGTTGAGGCTGAGAAACAACAACTCCTCGAGGAGTTTGAGGAAATAAAGGTAAAGAATGCCTAAACATCTAAGTCGCTTGGCCGCTCCTTTTCTTTTGCTCTTTTTTTTCTTTTTTTTTCTTTTGCCCACTCCTGTAATGCAGCTGATGGCCAGCTTACTTTCGAATAAACTTTGCCTTTATCAATTTTCGTGTTGTTCAAGTATCTGCCAAGATCTATTTTTCCCTATAACGGAGAACAACATATTCCTCATCAAATTGTCATTCCAGGATATCGAGTATCGGCCTTACCACTTCAATTGATCATTGGTCAAGATATTTAGAGTAATCTGCTGACTAGAACCTTTCACTACTCCTATACTAAAGGGTCGTTGAATGATTACCTCTATAGTCAGCCGATGTGGAGCCATGATGTCGACCAAACTATTGGTGATCCTCACTAATAAGGTTTCTTCAAAACTTGACCACGCAACACAGTCTCTTTTTATAATTATTTGCTAATTGGACCGATGTGGATAGGGATTTGCGTGCCCCTTTCTGAGGAATTGTCATTTATTTTAGTTGTACATCCCAACTTTTTAGGAACTAAACTGGCGTTGCACCGCTTGACTCAGGTATCCCAACCGTCGTGCCTTTCCCAATGCGAACATTAATTACTCCTAGCACTACTTAAAAATCATCACTTCAACCCGAATTTACATTACACCTCCAGCTTTTGTTCAACAATAAGCTTCAAACTCCATGGCCTCCACAATGTTCCACTCACAATTGGTGACCATTCTGAAGGAGATATTCGAAGAAGGGATCCAATACTTCTCACATTCTCATCTCCTTCACAACATATATCCATTTTCTAGGGATGCCCTTAAAGCGGCCAAAACTAATGAACCTCTACAAGAAATCCTAGAGGTTATTTCCATACTGTAGTGTCTTGGAGATGTTTATTCCAAGGCTGACTTGGAATTACAACATTGTGATGGTCCATTGAAAGAGCAGACATCCATCTGTGCTGAGTCCAATACTCTCTCAACCCACTATGATGTTACGTAGAAGGATTGATTGCATTAGGCTCATTAGCATCACTTCGACAGGGTGATGTTGTGGTCGTTAGAAGCCCAACTCAATGATTTAACCATCGACCTTTCGGAAGCCATGTGTTTACATCCCAAACGGAATCAACTAGACTCTCAAAAGCTCCTGGCTTTCATCAAGTCCCAGATAGAATTCTATCAGGCTTGTAGAGAAGCAATCAATTCTGAGGAGAAGAAGGCTGAGCACGAGGTCGACATAATCAACCACTACCTTGACATTGTGATAGACTTTCTTCACCAATCCATAGCCGAGCATTCGTCATGGACGAGCAAGCAGGTGCAAGCTCGGAAGGTGAAGGAATTAACTATGAAGGAATTCAAAGAACTCAGAGTGGCTCACAATTGAGATAGTCGATCAACTGACTATACCAACCTTTTTTATTCATGTAATTAGGCGGCCGACGACTTAAGGCCCTCTTCCTCCAAAAAAAATAAAATTATTTTCCTTCATTTTACTGTCTGCAATAGGACATTTTCTATTCCTCTTTTTTTTTTTTTTTTTTTTACTTGGTCTGCCCTTACACTACCTCCCATAAAGGAGGATAGTATGTGTAAGTGCAAAAATGATTAAAAAACACTTTAGTTGTCAAATCTCGTATAGTCAAAACAACTTGACAAGAGATCTTCAAGATCAGTCCAAGATCAAGAAAAGATCAAGGTCAAGATCAATAGAAGATCAAGCTTAAAGTCTGGTACATTCTCAAGAGAAGATCAAGCTAAAGATCAACTGATATTTAAGTATAAGATCAAGCTCAAAAGTCAAGATGAAGTCCGTAATCAAGTTCAAGACAAAGAAGTTTAGATATTTCACATATCCCAAGTAGTATAAAACCCTAGAATGGCCTTAGGATTAGGTACTTTCAAAAATTATTTAAATTGGGGTTTTATACCTGTGTTTGCTTGGAATTTAACCAGCTTAAGGTTTGGTTCGACTAGTCTGAGTTTTCTCGACCAGTGCAAGTTCAAGTCAAAGTAAAACTGTCTTTTAGTTGCAAATTTGACTGGTAAAATTTTTAGTTCAACTAATTGAAGCTTGACCTTCGACCAGCCTGAGATAATTTGACTCAAAGTCCAACAACAACAACTTTTCAGATTTTCAGATCTTTGACCAGTCGAACGGAGCTCTTCGACTAGTCGAACTGGTCCTCAATCTAGTCAAAGTTTGGATAAATCTCGTTGATCTGAATCCGATCTTCTTTGACTAGTTAAAGACTACCTCGGGCTAGTCGAAGATTCAACTTCTTTGCCTATAAATTGAGTTCTTCTCTCAATCCAAAATATCTAAGTTAATTATCAAAATCCTTTTGCAAGAGAGAGAGAAGCTCAAGTTATCATCAAGATATTGAACGGTAGCTTTTCTTTAATTCCCTTAATCTCATATCTTTTCATTCTGATTCTAAAGAGAATAAACTCTACTCTTCTTTTGAGATTTAAGTGAATTAACTCAAGTAGCCATTGGTTTGAACTTAATTAAAATCAATAGAACCCTGAACCCTTTTCTATCTGACTGAACATTGAACAATCGACATTCAAGAAAGTGGTTCTTTGGCTATAAATTCTGATATATCTTCTACGGTGAAGATAAGTATACCTTCTTATTCTTTATTTGGTTTTTTTGAGATAACCAGAAAATCTCAGTGTAGGTTTTGTCTGAGATAGCTTAAAAATCTCAGTAAGGGGATTGATTGTGATAGCCCGGTAAAATCACAAGATTTGTATCAGGTTTTAAGGTGATCTTGAGAAAACCTTTTTCGTAGTGAAAGCCAAAATTATGTGGAGAGTTAAGATGGAGTAAGTGTGGCTATTTTAGAACAGCTATTAACACACTGAACCACTGTAATTCTTTGTATTATGTGGTGAATGCTTTTACTTCTTATGTGGTGAATGGTTGTAATTTAATTTCAGTTAAAGTGGTGAATGTTGTAATATTTACTTTTATTTACTCTTGCAAAGTTTGAGGTTTTAATTTTAAAGAAATTCGTGAAATAAGGTTGTCCTGCCTAAAACTTTAGGTGAAGGTTGTTCTACGAGTTATTTGGAATCAACGTTTCAATACTTAGCCAGTTGAGATCTATGATTTATTTACATATTCAACACTTAGTTCGCTTATTAGGCATAGTCCTATTCACCCCCCCCCCCCCCCCCAAGACTTCTTAAGCCCACCTTTTCAAGTGGTATCAGAGAGGGTTACTCTATTTTTATTTTTTTTTGGATTAACCTCCTTGAGTTAGATCCAGAGCTTTGTTATATCAAATTTCAACAATTTGTCCATTACTAGGCCACCTCCTTTTGATAGCTCTAATTATTTATATTAGAAAGCCAGGATGAGGATCTTCCTCAAATCCTTAGATGAAAATGTGTGGCAACCCACTGTAACTAAATGGATCCCTTCTATGATGGAAGTAAACAGCTAATGATGGAACCATATCAATGAAAGAAACCACATTTGCTTTTTGGACTATGGTTCAGAAAAGTGAAAGAAGTGCAAATGTAAAAGCCTTAAATGCAATAATTTGCGCTCTATCGCCTGATGAATTCAAAAGAATTATTTTATGCGATATGGCTAAGCAAGCATGAGACATTCTTGAAATGACATATGAAGGAACCACTATTGTTAAGAAATTAAAAATTCAAATCCTCACAACTAAATTTGAGGAGATTCGTATGGAAGAAAATGAGTTTTTTATGGACTTCTATATGAAACTAAATGATATAGTGAATTCCATGTAGGGTCTTGGAGATAGAATCCCTGAAAACAAGGTTTATGCAAAAATACTACGATCACTACCTAATAGGTTCAATTCAAAGGTTACTGCTATACAGAAGTTAAGGGATACTGATGTTATGAAGGTTGAGGAGTTAGTTGGTTCTCTTCAAACTTATGAGTTGAATTTTAAGGATCCTAAAGTTAAGTCCATTGCTCTTAAATCTTCTAAATCTAATTTAAAAGAAACTAATTCTAATGTTGAAGAAAAGGAAGATGATATGGCTATGTTAGCAAAGAAATTTTATAAAATTTTCAAAAACAAGAAAAGAACAGATTTTCAAAAACCATCTGATAAAAGAAAAGGAAAATTTATTTCTTGGAAATCTAAAATAAAAGATAGTTAACGTTTTAATTGTCATGAATATGGGCACTTGGCTAATAAATGTCCTGAAAATGATAAATCTAAAAGAAAGGGCATGATAGCCACTTGGGATGAATCATCTGATTATGAAACTACTTCTGAATCTGATGAATCAGACAAAGAAAATGCAAATGATATGAAAGCCTTTATAACGATAGCCAGAGTCACTTCTTCAGATAGCTGTAATATGTCTGACTAAGAAAATCTCAAAAGTGACCTTAAAAATGAAAATGAAGAGGATCTTCAAGATGCCTACAATGCCCTATACAAAAAGAGTTATAAACTTGTTGTCAAGTTGAAAATTCAAAAAGGAAAATATGCTAAACTAAAGAAGAATTTGAAAAAACAGTTTTAGAAAAATCTCATTTTTCCTGTTGTTTTGAAAAAATAAGATTAGATATAAGTTTTAAATCTTCTGAATTACAAAAACTCAAAATAGAAAATGAGAAACTAAAACTAGAAGTTTCTTCCCTTCAAAGTTCAAAGGACACTTGGAAATATACCTTTAGGGACCAAAAGTTTGAAAAATTGTTAACCTCATTAAGGTGATGTGGTGACAAGTATGGTCTAAGTTATGTTAAAAATAACTCTTTGAAAACCAAAGATTCAGCTCCTACTTTTGTAAGAGGAGAATCCTCGAACTCTAAAGGAAAGACTTTAAGAGATTCAAATAGTAATGATTTCAAAAATTCAAAACCTTTTCAAGTCTCTAAAATAAATAATAATGTTATCAGCTATAAACATCAAATGAATAATAAACCACCCTTAGTTGAAAAATTGTGGACTTGCTTAAAGAGCTTCTGAAATCCAACTCAGATGAAATTGGAGTTAATAGAAAAAAGAGAAATCCTAACTCCCAAATACAGTGAAAATCAAGAGATACTCCTAAACCTAGAACCGTAATTAAATGGGTTCCAAAGGTTAAGTGTCTTGTTGCCCACACAGCTTTCAAAGCCATTAGCCACTCAAGATGGTACCTGGATAGTAGATGTTCTAGACACATGATAGGTGATAAGGCGATATTCACAAATATCAATATATTAAATGGCGGCTCAGTCACTTTTGAAGATGAAAACAACTGCAAAATAATTGGCCAAGGTAATGTACAACTTCCTAACTTGCCTCTCTTTGAAAATATGCTTTATGCTGAAGGATTAAAACATAATTTTTTGAGCATATTTCAGATCTGTGATAATAAGCATAGTGTGAAATTTTCAGATCACGGATGTGAGATTATAAATGAGAAAGGTAGTGTAATATTAAATGGTCGCAGGACATCTGAAAATTGTTATATAATTGATAACTCTTGCTCAACAAACTATTCATGTTACATGGTCCAAACAGACGAAACTGAACTATGGCATAAATGTCTTGGACATATGAACTATAGAGATTTATATAAATTGAGCAAAAGAGATCACTTACGTGGCTTACCTGAGCTGAAAATGATAGAAAATGTTTATGGCGCATGTCAAATTGGTAAGTAGATTAGGATTAGTCACAAGAAAGTGAACTCCTTAGCCACGGCTAAACCTCTAAAACTTCTCTACATGGATTTAGTCAGACCAACTAGAATGGAGAGTAGAGGTGGAAAGAAGTATTATTTTGTCATAGTTGATGACTACACCAGATATACATGGGTAGCCTTTTTAAGAGGAAAATCAGATACTATTGATGAAGTCAGAATTTTTTTTAAATGTATCCAGACTGAAAAAAAGATATATGTGGTCAAAATTAGAAGTGATCATGGTACCGAATTTGAAAATAACAATTTTGAGAAGTACGGCAATAATCATGGTATATCGCATGAATTCTTTGCTTAAAAAATACCTCAACAAAATGGAATTGTTAAAAGAAAAAAAATAGAATTCTACAAGAAATGGCTAGTGTAATGTTAAATAGCATGAATCTACTAAAAAAATTGTGAGCACAAGCTATTAGTATTGCATGCTATATTATAAATCATGTTTATATTAGAAAAACTAAAAACAAAACAGTTGATGAATTATGGTCTAATAAAAAGACCACAGTCAAATTGTTTTAAACTTTTAGAAGCAAATATTTTATATTACGTGACCGAGAAAATTTGAGAAAATTTAAAGCTTAAGAGTGATGAGGAAATATTTTTAGGTTATACTTTAAATAGTCAGGCATATCAAGTTCTTAACAAGAGAATTGGGGTAATTCAAGGATCTATAAATGTTGTGATAGATGATCAACCGATCACACCCAGTCTCAATAAAGATGATGATGATGATGTCAATGTGATTAATATACCTGACTCATCATCTAAATCAGACAATACTGAGATTGGATTAGTCAAAGACCATCCGACTAATCAAATACTTGGTAACCCTCACACTAGCATTCAAACAAGAAGACAACTAAAAAATATATGCAATTATGTCTGCCTCACTTTCCAAATTGAATCAGCCATGTATATGAAGCACTTGCTGATGAAAGTTGGATAAATGTCATACAATAAAGATGATGATGATGGTGATGAAAGTTGGACAAATGTCAAAAAAGATGATGATGATGATGTCAATGTGATTAATATACCTGACTCATCATCTAAATTAGTTAATACTGAGATTGGATTAATTAAAGACCATCCGACTAATCAAATACTTGGTAACCCTCACACTAGCGTTTAAATAAGAAGACAACTAAAAAATATATGCAATTATGTCTGCCTCACTTTCCAAATTGAACCGGCCATGTAAATGAAGCACTTACTGATGAAGTTGGATAAATGTTATACAAGAAGAATTAAATCAATTTGTTAGAAATGATGTATGGTATTTGGTTTCCAGACCTACTGATAAACATGTGATTGGAACCAAATAAATCTATAAGAATAAAACTGATGAAATGGGTAATATTATTATAAATAAGGCTCAACTGGTTGTATAAGGGTATACTCAACTAGAAGGTATTGATTACGATGAAACCTTTGCACCAGTTGCATGCCTTGAATCTATAAGATTATTTATTTTGATTATATCTCATAAAAATTTAAAATTTATCAAATGGACGTTAAAAGTACATTTTTAAACTGTGATTTGCATGAGGAAATATATGTTGAACAACCAAAAGGTTTTGAAGATCCCAAACTTTCAAATCATGTGTACTGTCTTAAAAAGGCTCTTTATGGGTTGAAACAAGCTCCCAGAGAATGGTACGAAAAATTGACTAAATTTCTACTTAGTCATATTTTTATTATGGGTAGTGTTGATAAAACCATATTCGTCAAGAAATATAATGATAATGTTCTGATAGTTCAGATCCATGTTGACGATATCATTTATGGATTTACATGCACTAACTTATCTATTGAGTTTGCAGATCTAATGAAATCCAAGTTTGAAATGAATATGGTTGGTAAACTAAACTATTTCCTTAGATTACAAGTTAAATAACTTGAAGATGGTATAATCATCTCATAGACTAAATATGCATTGAACCTTATATAAAGGTTTGGTTTTGAGAATGGAAAAAATTTTGAGACTCCAATGAGTACGACTCTTAAACTCTCAAAGGATGAATCAGGTAAAAGTGTTGACTCCCGTTTATACCTGTAACGTCACGGCTTTTCGTTATTTTCAATATTCAAAAACCCTTAAAAATTTTCATTATGATTAACTTATGTTGTTACTTACAGACCATTAATACTCAATGTTAGCTTATACCGAGGTGGTACCAATAAAGAACCACACAAATCTGATTAATCAACCGTAGGAAGCAAACGAATTCATCCAATAACTTAAACATTGAGTTTAGTCTGGTGATTTGTTTACATGGGGCTTAAATCTATCCGACTTATCACTAACTAATCGAGACAACTGTAACTAAATAAAGACATGCCAAAAGTTTATACAACTAGGGGGTCAGATCTTAATTAATAAACCAAATCAATCCAGTTACTCCTTTAGCCTAAGAACCAACGGCTTAGACTAACTTTATTCGAATTGCCATTTTGCTAATTGTGAATAGGTCATATTACAAACTTAGCTAATCCAAACCCTAATCATTGCGCACAAGAAATCTAGATAGCCAATTCATTTCAAAAATGCTTTAATTATCCAAACAAGTTCTAGACTACTTATTAGTGGCCCACTAAATCCAAAACTATAGAATAATGTCCGTCTCACTCGGCTTGATGCCCATCACGGGTGGTAAACCAAGATAGTGCCCATAACTACTCAACTTGAGATGGAATCTAAGTGCTTCAAATGCGTGAATCCCCTAGGTTGAAATCTAGAACTTAAGTGAAATTAGTCACTTTGTTCTTTCATGAAGTTGTGGCTTTCAGATGGTCGATTCATGGTCAAAGTTGGGGTACTGACTAAAGATATTTCTCCAAACATATCCATATAGTCGCAGCCCCGATCGATCATCGATGACTGTTGAACAGAGTTCTAATCATATCCATCGATCGGCGCATCCAAATGACGGGCTGATCATATCCATGCATAGATCATCATCATGGCTAACTATCATACGGTATATATCAACCTCTACACCCCATAGTGGGCCCTAAATGTTAAAAGCAACCTCCTGAAGGGTTATTATAATGAATAAAGGGCCATTAGGGCCATATGCAAAATTTGGTGCTATAAATAAGGCATTTGGAGGCCTCATTTACTCCCATATGAATTTCATCCCATATAAGAGAGAGAAAAAAGAAAAGAGAAAGAGAGAAAGAGAGAAAGAGGAAGAGAGATTGTGAGAAAGAGGGAAGGACCTTGGTGCTTGGGGGTTAATAGCTTATTGATTAAACCCTTTAACTTACCGAATCCTTCACTGAATCTACCGCCACTTGCAACTGGAGGTATGACTTACTTTCGACCCTTCGATTTCACAACTTATACTTACTTTACTTGTGATTAACAATACTTCCTTGATTTACATTAGGAATTGGTGATTTTTTCCAAATTTCCAATCCTAGGAGCTCAAAGATTGGAAATCCCCTCTTAAGGTATGGACCCTTATCTCTAGGTTATCATTTATTGACCCTTGAAGATCTCAGTTAATGATTAGATACTTTTAGATAAATTTATACATGCTAATATGTAAATATTTTTATTTGTCTATAATATATGTTATTGGTTGATATGGGTGCTCACATGGTTGATGAAATGTCTGAGTGGTGGAATGTGTTGATTTATCAATGCTCACATGTTAGATTAAATGCTTAGGTGATTGTGTTATCTTATGCATGCTCATATGCTTGATTTAATGCTTTAGTGAATGCAGTACCATGTTAATGCTTACATGTTCGATGAAATGCCTAGGTCGTTGCGTAGTAGAATGTATGCTATAATTGCATGATATAGTATTTAGTTCATAGCGATGCTTAGGATTGCTATGATATTGGGTCAGTTGGCTAACCACCCAAACTAAAAGGGTGGCTCAAGTTATTTCGACCACCCTATGCTTGTTCAATCGACTCGGGTTAAACATGGACGACTGACAGTAACTAGACTATATGAGATGCTTGCACCTAATGCCGGTTGTGCGAGGGTTCTCTGATGCTAATAAAATTAGTCCACTAGCCAATTGATCATATATGTTCAAAATATGTGACAGGCCCAAATAAAATCTAAGATACCCGATTCCCAATGGATGTGTTCATTTATAACTGTTAGTGCGATACGATCCCTTGAGACTCATGAGTCGGGCATGGTGGTATAGGACACCGTGTCTGAGCTGTAAGCCTATGCTGGGGTGATGAGTCTCCCCGTAGTGACCAGTGAGCACTAATGGAGGTGATAAACCATTGTTTGAACGGCCTCCGTCAAATTACTCGACCGATGGTTGCGTGTCAGATTACCCTTCGAATGACTCGAGCATGAATGGAATTGAGTGATGAGCCTTTCCTTTCTGGTGGTTTGGTTTTATCTGATAAGCCCGCACCTCAGAACTGAGTGATCATACTCGGTGTTTGGGTGATGACTCATACCGGGTTGATCGTCATACCTTTGAGTGTCATCCTATACCTTTGAAATTATTGATTGATGAGATAAATGGGCGATACCTAGAGTTGGATCAAGGGACACTGGTAAGGAACCACTACGTGCGGCAACGAGCCACGTGATTTTTATAAGGACTTGTGATATAACATCAGTATCCTAACTTCGCCAACATGTTTGATAAATGGAACTTAATAATTACTCGGCTAACATATGCACCAATCATATTGCATTAGATAGGATGTGGCGATTTGGCATTGGAGTCGCGTGATGAGGGAGCGTTGACATTTGTGAAATAGGCATTAAAGGCACGTGTGAAGGAGTGTTGGATTGAAAGGTGCATGTATTATTTCATAATCTCATTCATATATTTAACAAGAGTATTTAGAAAATGCTTAATGTCTTATTTATCATTAACTACGCTGATTAAGTCGATAACATATGTAACTTAGAACTAATGGAACCACTTAGTTAACACTCACTCCCACCTAGGACGGTGGTTTAAAACACCAACAAGGCAATATATTGATGCAGATACTAGCAAGGCCTCCGGTGGATAAGCTTGGATCGGCTTACACTTTCGTCCTGATGTCTTGAGAGCGTCAGACGAAGCTGAAAGTCCTTTCGTTTACTTAATTTTGTGCATGTATATGTTAAAGTCATGCTTTATGTGTTAGTTTTATTGTGTGTTCATTGTGGCTTGTATAATCCCCATTTTGGGCGATCACCAATATCGGAATTATATTTTTCACCAGTAGCCCTACATTTATGGATTTTTGTTATCTCCGCCTTGCTTTAGTTGCACTAAGTTGAATTGCGCAACGCTGATTATCTGTGTGTGAAATGAATTTGAATCTGAATGAAGAAACACATGCGTTTTCATTTGGTTAATACCTGGACCTCGAGATCAGAGTATACGTACTCAAGTGTCAATTTTCAGGGCGTTACAATACCGTAGCATGATTAGTAGTCTTCTATACTGAACTACTAGTAGACCAGATTTTGCTTTTAATGTTGGACTATGTGCTAGATATCAATCTAATCCTAAAGAATCACATTTAATTGCTGTTAAATGGATAATCAGATATGTAGCAAGTTCTGATAACTTAGGACTTTGGTATCTGCATGATACGTCTGTACATATTGATGAATATACTAATGCAGATTGGGTAGGAAATATTGATGACAAAAAATCTACTAGAGGTGGATGTTTCTACGTAGGAAACTGCTTAGTATCTTAGCTCAGCAAGAAACAAAATTCAATATCTCTCTCTACAACTGAAGCTGAATACATTGCAGTAGGAAATGCTTGTACTCAGCTAATTTAGATGAAAAGAATGCTAGCTGATTATGGAATTACATAAGATACGATAGCTTTGTACTACGATAATTCAAGCACAATTAATATTTCAAAAAATTCAATTTAACATTCTCGTACGAAAATATTGATATTTGATACCATTATATTTGAGAATTAGTTGAAGACAAGTCTATCATGCTTGAATACATTCAAACTGAGAAGCAACTTACAGACATACTGACAAGCCGCTTGACAAAATTAAATTTTTCAATTTAAAGCATGATATTGGTTTGTGCATTATTAGATAATTATCTTGTTTCTTTTTATGCATTGTTTATTTATGTTTATTTCTATTAAATGCATAAAATGTTAATAATGATAAATTTTAAAATAAATAAGTCAAAAAATCAAAATTTTATGATTTTCGACAAGTCGAAGATTTTGCGATTTCACCTAAAAAGGGGGAAAATCACTTTTTCTATTCATTTCTCTTTTTCTTCCTCGACTAGCCGGTACCTCACTCGACGAATCCATCACCTATTCTTGCTTGTAAATGTTTTTCTTCCAATTTTCTTATAGCATTTGGTAAATCATTGCTAGCAAATATCTTTTCGGTGTTGTATTCTTGATTTAAAACCCTTTTTTGGGTGGGTTTTCTTCAAAAACTGATTTAGTTTCATTCCTTTCACTTTCTTTGATTTCTATCTTGTGCAAACCAAAATGGAGTATTAAACAAAGAAAATGGCATACAAAAATCATGCTAGCTAATCATCTAGGAATTTTCACACAAAGGATATTATCATCGAGAGATCAGTCAATCTTGATCATATTTCTTCCTTTGGTCTTGTTCCCATTCTCACCGAAGTCGGTTGGGAATGTATTTTGGGTTGGCGTGAAACGACTTACCACTCCATTGCACAAGGAATGTATGCATCGATTTGTGATGTATCCATTGATGATCTAACATTCACGATTAAATTCGTTGAAGGGAAATTTATAGTTACTTGGTACATTATTTGAACGTTGACGGAAATTGCAGTTGAGGATGATGGCATACCTATTGCCACATTAACTGATAAAATGTCCAATACTAAGAAGAAAGAAAAAACACATAAATTGTGCCGCTTTAATGCCGAATTATAACACCCCATACTTTTCAGTACACGAGTGTTATTATGGAAACTTAATTTAGTGAAAACATCGACCAAATCTATGTAAACGTTCAACTTCATGCTAGCCCGAAACCAACTGTCAAAGTGTAATTTCACTAACTTTGAAAACCTGTAGGACCACTAAGATTAGGGTGTTAGAAGGATTGTAAGAATTGATATTTACAATACTAAAGTTCAAACCACAAATGAGAGAAACCTATCTGTAAGAACAATCATAAACGCAAACTCATTAACAAAAAAACAACAATAAGGACACATTTTTAACCACCAAGAGACTTACAGAGACTAAAACAACCGTCAGACTGGCCATAGTCTACAATTATACGCATATTCTCCTTCTGTGGCCCACCTAATCTTTAGAACCAACCAATCTTCAGCCAAAAAGGCATTTAATGGACCACCCAAGAATAATGGACGGTGTCGATTGGTACAAATCACCACATGGATACCACGTCTGATTAGTGCGTGTGCACAGATGATGTGCACACGCCATGCACGAGACTAAGGATCGGGTCAAATGAACTTTGACCTAATAAAAGACCAAAAATCCATGATTTCAGCCAAAACTCCCGCCCGACGCACATTCAAACAGACGTACCCGTCTATAGCTGATGATGACCCTTTATTTGATCTCATCATCAAAATCTAACCCGTTCATCTTCTAGATAGGGTCCCACCGACCTAAACCACGTTCGAACCTCATGTTTTGAAGCTTGTACGTGTGCAAAAAACACGCCTTAAGCAATGTAGCGTTGGAACGACACATAGATGGAAAGTATCCATCTCAGCACTGCATAGCTGGCGAATCCGTTCACCCAACGGCTCTAAAGGATACAACTATGCCTAGATGTGGAAGCCAAGCCACCGTCGGTTTCCGGAAATAGCTCTGCCCTGGGAAAGGCAGAAAAAATATTTCCATTTCGGGATTGGGCACGATCTCGTCCATTCCCTGGCTTCTAAAAGGATTGCTCAAACAATCCTGGACGTCGGCCCTAGGGCTCTTTGAAAATCTCATAGCTATCCGAGAATTCAAGGAGAATCTGACGAGATAACGGATCGGTGCAAACCGCCTCCATGCGGCTAATCATGTTTGATCTTCAGCCCTCTGTCACCGTACAGTGGACCACATATGCGTCCCAAGAGACATCTGAATTGTCTTAACGGACCTGATCATGGGATCAGCTGGGCATTGCAAAACGGCCATGGCCAATGTGTCATCTTCGTAAATCTGACCATTGGTAGCGCGTCCCAAAAAGGGAGTCCTTTCTTTAATTTGAGACATTCATCGTGTGACCCACCGCATTTAGTGACCATCAGGAGTGATCGTATGTACCCATGTATACGATCCGACAATTACAAGGACCAGATGGTGGGTTTTCTCGACATCATTGTGTTGAAAACAGGCACTAATCTCTTCGATTAGCCATTGAAAGATCTAGAAATAGAAAGGCTATAAATACCCGGGAATTAGGGCGCCTTTTAAGGAGACTAAAGAAATAAAGGGGAGAGAGAGAGAGAGAGAGAGAGAGAGAGAGAGAGAGAGAGAGAGAGAGAGAGAGAGAGAGAGAGAGAGAAGGAGCCAGCTGTTGGAACGAGTTCCAACTGCGACCCAACTCAGTCCCAACGAAATTCGGGCTAGAATCAGATCTGGCCGTCCATTTATTGAGAAGAAGAAGAAAATTAAGAAGAAAAAAAGAAAAAAGAAAAAAAAGCGGATGCCTGTCGATTGCCACACCAACTCAACCGACCGAGTCTCACCCCTGGTTGAGCTGTTGGGCGCTGCAGAAGAAGAAAAGAAAGAGAGAAGGAGCGGAAGAAAAGAAAGAAAGAGGATGAGGAAGAAATAGAAGAAAGCTAGAGAGGGAGAAGAACCAAGTCGAGCTGAGTTAACTCAGCTGCCCAGAGAACTCAGTTCGAGTCGGGTCATGTGTTTTTGAGTCTTGGCTAAGTCCAGGCCGTGTAAGGCCGAGAAAAGAGAGAGAGAAGTAAAAGAAAGGAAGGAAGAAGAAAGAAGAGAGGGTGAGGGTGAGCATAGGGTGCTACCAAGTTCAAGTTGACTCAACTGAGTCGGACTGGCGCGGGTTGAGTCCGTGGGTCCAATGTCCATCCCTGGACATGGCTAGTTGAGAGGAGAAATAAAGAGCAAACTAAAGAGGAAGGAAGAGAAGAAAAAGAAAGAAAGGAAAAAGAGAAAGATATATGGAGAAAGAGTCAAACTGAGTTGACTCAGTGAGTTGACCCACTGTGTCAAGGAGGAGTTGGGCCAAGCATGGGTCGAATTTCACAACAAGGTGAGCTGAGTTTCAATTTGTTATATTATTCCCATTATTATTATGTTATTAATAACTATTATACTATTGTTAATATTAAGGTATTAGCTAAGGATTAGTATAATAATATTTTAAAAATAATATCATTATCATTATTATTTTCATTATGAGTTATCATTTTTAAAATGATTATTAACATTAGTTCCTATTAAACTATTGCTGGTACTTATTATATATGACTTGCATCATTTATTAAGACTGTTAGTTATGCTATAATAATATTAGGTATTGTTAGAATATTAATATCAACTTGTGAATTATCCTTATTAATAATACCAGTTAATACTTTTAATATGAATATTATTCTAGTCATTGCACAAAAATTAGAATTCGAGTTCTAAAACCTAAGCTTAAAATTAATTTACGTGATTTAAACCCTAAGCCTTGATCTTAACTGTACAAGTTTAATAACATTGAAATCTAACTGCTCAAATTATTCCAATCTTGTTAGATCTTGATTCTAGAGCATGTACGATTAACTCTAGCATCATCGGGAGATGAATCAACTCTTGAAAAGTGAGGATCACTCTTCAAGCTTTTCAACATCTTGATAGTTGGCCTATTTATTCATCTTCTTTCGTCTGTTTTATTGATTAATTAATATGGTTGATTGTTCTTACTGAGTTTGATTTTTATAAATGATTGACGAATTGAATTGAAAATCAAATATTTGAACATGCTATAGATTTGAATATCCCTATTCAAATTTGAAATGAACGCTTTAGATATGCGTGTGCTATATTATACATGATCTAATTTGCCATTCATGATCACTTGACAGTGTTTCAAGAGATCCTTGAATTAGTGGCCATCTGTAAAATGGGTTAAATAAATTTACGTTTTGGACTTACCACCATGTGGACCATTTGTGCCTATGTGGCTTTTGGGAAATAGTCCATTTTAATCACACCATTATGTGGAATATTTGGCCCTTGCGGCTTTTATGGAATACTTGCCCTTTTGCAGCTTTAATGGATTATTTTATATAACCTTGCGATAGTAAGTTCTACTTGTTGGACTATAATCAACCACTATTTGAGTATGTTACCTTAAAACATCTTATTTGTTAGTCTCATGACCTAGGGATTGTCATGCCCCAAACTTAGAAAACAGGCTTGGATCCCGGTACTCACATGCCAGATTCTGATCCTAGGATCCTACAAGGAGGGTTTTCAATATGATTTTTTATTTTTATTTTGTAATGGAGCATAACCATAAGTATACCCAATTCACAAAGGCAACATCATCATCACATATCCACTAATATAATCAATTGAATACAATGCTAAAAGGGAAATACATATATCAAAGCTCCATAAGACAGCTGCACGCTCCAAGCTCAACGCTACTGCAACCTAACGCCACCTGATGCATCTATCATGCATAAGCTTATAGAAAGCTTGGAGGGTGGTGAAAGTTTATGTAAGGTGGTGCTAAGTATACAATAAAGCTCATAAGTCATACATCATCGGGATAAGCAGAAATTTTGACAAGATCAGGAATCATACAATATCAGAGTAAGCGAAAATATACTGGTAGGTCCATGAATCATACAATAACAGAATACGCAATGCAGATCGCCTATGCAAATGTGGAAGCTAAATATCAGATGCTGATGATGCAATGCAATATACAAATCCTGCTAAGTCCGTCTAGGCCATATAAGTGTAAAAACATAGTAACCCAAAATGCTAAGTACTGCGGATGCAATGTAATATGCGGTGTAAATTAAATGACCATGCTGGAATGTGAAGTCGGGATGATAGTACATAGTATCACAGGTGATGGGGTCCACCACAAGGGATTTCTATCCAAACCAGTCCCATACCTAAATTTGGATAGTCAGACTCAATGTGGTAAACTCCTGATCTCAGGTTAGTCACGCGCCCAACCGAAATCCTAACCATGCAAAGGTACATGTAACAAATAGTTACGCACCACCAGCCCGAGTGGATAGTGAATGGATGGGTATGCAATTCCTGCTTAATAAGTCCACATATCAGTACAGTTGCTCTCTGAAAAATCACTAGGGTCTATTACACTCTACACCGACTACCGACTCCCTAGCTGTACAGCTCAGCGAGTGGAAGAGACCTCACTATCCGCCTAGCCAGCAGTCTGTCAATACCTACTCGGCTCGTCGATAGCGGACCCATTTATGAGCTGGTGATACTCAGCCTAGCTTATAGCCCCCTCACTTGGGCGGATAAGGCCACACCCCCTCCCAACCGACCATGACACAGTAGGAGACGCGACCTACTGGTATTCGATACTCGGGCACTCATGTTCCACTCGGTTTCAACATTGGAGTACCTCCTAGCTTCAGAGATTCTGAGATTTTCACCCAAGGACATTATAGTGCCCACAGTACTAGAACCAAGTATTTTTGGTGTCCCTTTTAGCAATTCACGATGTGCCTGTGGAGACCACGGGCCTGATGTCGATAGGGTGTATAATGATCAAGTCACATATATGCAAGATGCATGAGTCACACTATCCAGTCATGTACCAATCCTTCGCATACTGCGCGATAATGTGAGCACTCCGTCTCATAAGGAGTCCCGTAAATGTCTCAGGCTAACGGCTTATGCTATGATCAAACATTCCTCATATTAAGCATACATATGATGCATATGGGCATGAATCATGGAGCTATATTAAGCATGTTATAAAGTGATGAACTATCCTTACAATGAAGATGGGCTTAGATGGCCTATACACAACAAGTACGGGCCTATCAATGGGCCCTAGGGAGAGTTATAATGCAGACATTTAACCAACATTATTCTTACAATGTGGACGTCAAACCAACATTGCTCCCAAGGCATGGCCCGCCATAAAACATCATTACACAAACCATGGAGGAATCATACATTGCAATGGACCTTATGTACATCCCATTGGGCTTCAACCCATGGGCCTCCGATACATCAAATGGGCCTCATAACATGGGCCCCATATATATCAAAGTGGGCCTCAACAATGGGCTAGAAATGCATTAAGATGGGCCTCCTCAAATGGGCCTTATAATATCAAGGTGGGCCTCAACAACGGGTCTTTTATATATATATATATATATCAAAGTGGGCCTAAGCAACGGGCCATAACTACATCAAGATGTATATAATATATATAAATGAATCATATCAAAAGATCAACTGGACCACACTCCAAATATCAGTAGTGACAATGATTTCTACCGTTGAAAACTCCACAGGGCCTACCATTATATATACTACTGTGGCCCTTAAGAAGTTTGAATGATGAATGTCACTATCCCCACTATTTTTCAGTGGTGGGGATCCACTTGTACTATGGATCTGACTCATTCTTTAGCTCATGCCACAAAATGAGCTTTCATATTAGTTGGATGGTTTGGATGCAACATGTGCATCATGGTGGGTCCCATAGATGCACAACATGGATGAGGCAGGTGGGACCCACAGAAAACACGTCCATCATGGTGGCTTGCAAGCACCGTCTATATGGACGGTGTGTGTAATACACATGCATCTTGGTGGAGCCGTGCATGGCACGTGGGCTACCCAGAGAGATGGACGGGCCGCTGGGCCTCCCACAAACAACATAATGGGCCCAGCAGGTTTCAACGGTGGGTGTTAACCCTCTGCCATCCAGCAGCGTCTGCTGCTGGACGGTGGGCGTGGAATACCCACCTTCATTAAAGGGGCCCCACAACATAGAGATGGACGGTGTGGATGGGGTCCACACCAACCTTGCGGACATCATATAGCTGTTGTTTGACATTAAATAACACAGGTGGGTCCCACGTGGGGCCTACCCCATCTATATATAAAAATATATATAATAATATCATATCTATATATATATATATATATATATATATATATATATATATATATATATATATACATTACAAAACACAGTCTAGTGCCCAGAGAGTATGGACACCCAGAACGGTCAGTGAGGATTCAAGATCCATACACTGCCATTGGGGTCCACACGTGATGAAGGTGTGGATAAAAATCATATCTCGTGATCCAGGCCCACCGACTTGCTGTCGTTGCTGCAACAGTAGCTATATTCGCTGGACCAGTAATGAACGGTTTGGATGTGATCCACGTCCAATTGGATCAGTGGATGGACGGCGTGGATGTGTTCCACACAGCAGCTCGGCCCCATCTGCTGCTGACGTCATGGCCATGGGACACACAGAGTTTGGTGCGCCAAACACCAGCTATAAAGCTGGTGTGAGGTAGCCGGTATCTAGGCCATTTGTTTTCAACAGATAGGTGGGTCCCACGTAGGGTGAATGGCATGGATAAAATATATACTTCATGGTGGGCTACACACACACTATCATCCAAACAAGAGAGAGAGAGAGATGGAGATCGGAGTAGCGGAGGGACCCCACCACTATGGGTCCCTCTTGATACAAATCATACAAAAAGATGGGTCCCACCATAAGTGGGCCCTCGAATCACAAAATTAACAAATAAAAACACTCACCGTCGATCTTCTCTTCCTTCTTCCGCCAACACGATCTAGAGCTCCAAGGAAACAATTTCAACAGTTGAGATGGACTTTGGATGGTGGAGATGGAAGGTAAGAAGGTAGGCCGCACTAGCTTCTCCATGGAAGCCATGGACATTGGGTGCTTAGGTTGCTTGGGAGAATGAGAGAGATATGAGAGATGAGAGAGATAAGAGATGTAAGTGATGGGTGAGTGAGTGATGAGAGTACTTGTGTAAGAGAGACTTTGGGGATGGATAGTTGTACTTGGGGATGAGTGTGAGTGATGGGAGTGATGTGTACTTGATTGATATGATTGATGGGATTGATGTGACGTATCGAAGAGATTCTCTCAGAATTGCAACACGCTATGTTTTCCTCGAACTGAACGCGGGTCCACATCTCCTGGCCTGGGTATCACCTCGGTGGGTGAGATGCAGTGTTGGAACCACGATGACAGCACGGTCATACTAGTACAAGTCTTGGGTCGAGCTGATTCTGGAATATGGGATACGACTCAGGGTCATGCGCAACTGCCGATTACAGGTCGCGAGTCACCGAAATTCGACCGGGAGACCTGCAAAAGCCTACGAAACGGTACGGGATAGGATACGGGTCTCACAGCAACAATCTATTCGGTCAACTCCAACAACTCTTTCTTTGAACTTCATTATTAGGGAATTATTCTTTAATACTGCTCCTACTGCAACAATCTCTTCGATTGTCTCTTTTATTCATGGTCTGCATAATCCAGGATTTCGAATGGTAATCTTTCCTACCAAATTAATTGGAATTATTACTCAAGATATCATAATTTTCTAATTTAGTTTCATGAAGTATTGATAATTTTGAAATATATTGAAAGCTTTTTGAATTATTGTAATATTTACAATATGATAATGATTTAGTTATTCCATCTTTGTGCTTGTCAGCATGCTTTGCATTACATTTGTTGCATTCTTTTCTCATATATCGTGCTTTTGGAGATGTCATTTTCGGCTCTAAAGGTTCAACCATTGAGTCTTTTCTAGTTCGTACTCCTTAGCATTTCTTCATAGGCTGGCTAGGAGTGTATTTTCCTTGGACCTTTGATGATTCAGAAAAATAGATAAGACTTCTTTCAATTTCCATTTACTAGCTTTCCGAAGGTCATAGAAGTGGCTGATGATAGTTTTATCTCTTTTGATGATCATTCATTTCTTGTTTCTATCAGGTCCAATACTCAGAGACTTGCGATATCATTACTAGAACAGTGAGAAGTTATGGCATCGGATCATATAACTGGGCCTTGATATGGAAGCAACTTTTAAACGTTCACACTAGATCACGCTTCATAATTCCCAACTATAATTATCCAGTTCATGCTTCTTATAATTGGATGCGTTGGTGGATTTATTAATATTACTTAATGCATGATTATTGCCCAATTGATTATGCCATATCGATTCCTCCGCCGCATATAAAAAATTATCAAAAAGATCAAGGCATAGATTAATTTAAAGAATTCGAAGAATGCATTTGAATTTTCAGATCTTTCAGAAGAAAAATAATGATTCTTTGCGATTTCATCTTCCTCTGCCCTTGGAAATTTTACAAGATAACCTTCCTTCATCATCAGAAAAGCAAGAGACAGGAAGACATCATAGTTCTCTTCAAAAGCATAAGAAGATTATAATCGAAAATCCATAATTCGTATAGCTGATCTCAAAAAATTAACTTTTGAATAGAAAGTAGCAAATATTTTGAACAAACTTGCTATCGCTGTAATTTGAACCTGATTCAAATAGATAGGTGAATATATGCATTTCTATATGTTGTTTAATCAGTGTTTGAGATTTTCATGATTTATTTTATCATATCAGGTAATTGCATATTTAAGCATATTTTAAGTAAAATAGGCTAACATATGTATTTGTAGTATTTTGATGCTACACATAGTTTAAGCTCTTGAGTAGTGGAGCTAGTATACTTTTGACTTAACATACTTTGACTGGACTTAACTTGACTTGACTGGACTTGACTTGACTGGACTTAACTTGACATGACTTGACTTAACTGGACACTTTCACACAGTTTAAGCTCTTGAGTAATGGAGCGATCACAGTCTTTTAGACTCATGAGTAGTTGAAATCAGGTCTTACGCGATTGGTCTTTATAACTCTTATGAGTTCGCTGGACTTATCACGGCCGGAGAGTTCACAAACCATGATCCATCAGAGGGGCCTAGTAAAGCTACCGGGGCAGTGAACTCAGTGAGTTTTAGGCACAGGGTTGGTCGTAGTAACTCTTTAGAGTTCATGGGGCGCAAAAGGCTACCTTAGGGTACCAAATCCAAGGCCGTCAGTCCATCAATGATGGGGTAATTTGTTATAGAGACCCCGTCCTCATGAGTTACTACTGAAATTAAGCCAAGAATCTAGGGGGTCTTATACATGGTTGGCCTATCTATGGACAATTGCCAAAGAGTGCACACTACAGCCCACTATTTCTTCGTCTGCCAAGTCGAACCCATTCACGAGAGGGCATTTTCTCTCACCTTCTCCCGTGACGCTGTCAGAAGTTGTACAGGCAGCATTGGTCTCACGCGTGACTGGTCGTTATGGACTTTTTAGCCGCTTAGGGCTTTTAGTCGCTGGCTCCATCCGCTGCCCACATGGGTCTAAGCATGTGATGGCCTATATGGGATTTTTAGGGCCACTAGCTTCTCACTATTGCCTGTATAATATTTGACGTATTGCTGATTGTGGTAGGTCTTATGCGTGATATTCCGCTACCATAGAAATAAATCGATAATAGTAGTACTTATGCCGTAGACAATAATATCAATTCGATAATAATGGCTTTTATAATATTGGTTCACAATGATTAGCGATGGTGATAAATATCAATTTGACGATAATCATTAGCGCTTGGTGATAATCAGCGATAAATTTGATACGCTTGATATGCTTGAGAATCTGCCTTTAATATAAGGAGAAGAATACATGGCATTGTCTTTTGAAACTTTTTCATCATTCTGCTTGTCTTACTCCCTTTTGATTGGGAAGTATTATAATGATAATCTTCGAAATCAAAATTGCAGTGATCTTCAAGAATATACCTGCCTTTAGTCTTGTGAATATACTTGTCTTGTGGCTTCACATTTCGATCACAAAGATATGAAGAGTCGTGTCCATATTAGAACACTGTTCTTCATTCAAATGATCATGATTATCTTCGATCAGGATTGCGTGATATTACTTTCTCTCTTATATCATACATTTTCCTTATGACTATTTCACCATTGTTCATCATTTTTTATAAAATATTCTTCAAGGCGAAGCAATTCTCAGTTAGATGTCCGAGAAAATGATGATAATAGCAGTATTTTTCTCTTATCTTCTTCAATTCCTTTGGACACTTTGGCCATGGCAATTTGATTTTCTTTACGGCTAGCAATTGGTTCATCATAGGAAATTTATCGTCTTCTTCAAATGTATACTTCCCGCAGTTCTTGAATCGTCTGTATCCTTTCTTTACTTTCTTAGTTGTGGAATCACTCGTATTTCTTTCACCAAATTTTTTTTTATCCTAACAATTCTTCTTTTTTCTTTCCTCATTAGTAGTATCAGTCAAAGTTCTTTTGAGAGTTTGAAATAGCAGGCTCATATGAGAATCGAACACTTTTGTACTAACCTTTTCTAGATTGCAAGCCTTCTCGATCAGATCTTGAAAGGTTTATATATTTGGACCAATAAGACCCAATGCAATATCTGGTCTTATGCATTTTATACATATCTTGATTTGTTCTTCTTCTTCCATAAATTGTGGGCATGATGCCCCCAAGATTCTTCATTGATCGATGAATTCTTTGACCGGTCCGTCTTCTCGTTGGCATATAGAAGCTCGATCGTTCAGACTAATTTCTTCAGCGGATGGCCCAAGAAGCCATGAATAATGACTAATATTCTTAACGAAACTCGTTGTAGGAAGTATTGAAAGTGACAACTCCCATGTCGCAGTAGTTTTCTCCTTACCTCTCCATATCTTTGACGGATCTCTTGCAAACGTCATATTTATAGTTACTTTTCCATCTCGTTCTTCGCCTTTCCTTATTACTATCTTTCCTTGTTTTATTATTTTATGTAACATATCCTTCAGTGTGAAGCAGTCTTCTACGGAATATCCTAGGAAACAATGATAACGACAATAATTCTTTTCTTTTGTCATCTCAACTTCCTCTGGATATTTGGGCTGAGGTAACTTGATAGCTCCAGCAGTTTACCATTGATCTATTTGATCCTCTTCTTTCTATTCTGTTTTGAAACGCTAACATTTTCCTAGCCATCAACTCCAATGCATGTGCTTTTGTAGCAAGATTTCAGAATGTCTTTATGTTGGATGCTTGTGAGTCCGAACGTAATTCTTGTTTCCATAGAGTTTAGGTACATCTTCACCGGATCATCTTGCTTGTAATAGTTGACATTGGTTACAGCTCGAACGTATGTATTGTATCGTAATTCTTTCGATCGGTGCTTAGCTTTTGCATTAGAGCTTTGCATTGAAGCTTTGGGGGTGGAGCATGGAGCTTTATATTGGAGTCTTATTGTTGATTTGCCCCCTTTTGATTGGGCGAGATTTTCTTTGAGAATCTTCATAATAAAAACTATTTTACCTTTTGGCCCTAGTAATAATTTGATTGCCATAATATTCCCAGGTTTGAGCATTATCATATAATACTTCAGCCGTAGTAATTATACTCCTTCCAATGTTGACCTACAAAATTGATACCGACAATTATTATCTCAGAAAATCAACAATTACCTTTATCGATATCAAAGAATCAAGAGTTTCGCATGACTGTTTAGAAGGATATGTTTAAAAAGAATATTTAGAAATCATATTTTTCTCTGATTTCTCTATTCATTGAGCATTCTTCATTCTTGCTTCATCAAAGAACGAAGGTTCATGAAGGCATATGACCTAAATAATGCTTGTCTTATGTTATGTAGTTTGCTTTCTCGAAAAATCATCAATACTCTGGACTTGCTGTTCTCCCCTTTCTCTATCATGCTCTCTTTCATATGTCATTGTAATTGCACATTTCTATCTTCTTCATCATTATTTCCTTCGTCATCCTAAACATAACTTGACCCAATCCAATTCTCCCAAAAGATATCAACATGATGCCCCCAAGTCTTTCCATCGATTCATGAATTCGTCATCTAATTCGTCTTTCTCGTTGGTGAGCAGAGACCAATTCAGTCAAACTAAACTCTTTGGTCCCATTTATCTTTAATTGTAACTGCTTCAACTTTTTCTGGTATTTTCTTTGGTGGTGATTGTGTATTGTCGATGCGATTTTGCGCAA